>NW_020945042.1:1050423-1129441 GCF_900497805.2 Vombatus ursinus | reverse complement strand
TAGACAAGAGTTTCATCTCATAGCATCCAAAAAGCCAAAATTCACTATAATCCAGTGAGGGCTCAGTCTGGAGGATTCCCAAGCTGCCTCCTCTAGCAGTGATTGGGAGGGCAGAGGAATCCAAAGCCAACTGAAATTCCTTATGAGAAAACCATATTCGTTCCGAGTAAGGCAACATGCTGTAATGGTGGATTTAGTGTTAGGGATCTGAGTTTAAATCCCAATTCTTCCACTTATCACCTAAGTGACTCTGGGCAAGTCTTATCTGTAACATGAGGGAGGTTGGACCAGATCATAAGATACTAACAATTTGCATCTAGAAGGGACAGGAGGGCATAAAGTCCAACACTCCTCATTTTACAGATGAGGAAAGTGAGACCCATAGGACCGAAGTGACTTGGTCAAAGTCATACAGCTAGAAAGTGCCTATGCAAGATTCAAACCCAAACCCAGGACTTCTGTGCTACAGTGTTCCACATATTTCCCCATTCTAATATTTGTAACATGCTTAGCACAGTTCCTGTCACATAGTAGGTGCTACATAAATGTTAGCTATCATTATCTCTCACAGATGTCTGTTCTAGGTCTCGATCTATATTGCTCTGATCTCCTGACCCCTTTGGTACAAATATTTGCTTAAAAAAAAGGAGGAAAGAGTAGTGGTAGATTCTTTGTTTTTGTTTTTATTCTTATCTAATAACCATCAGGATCTTTTCATAGAACAAAGTCTGTCATGGGCCCCCTGCAATTGGCAATCTAGCAAAGCTCATGGACACTTTCTGAGAATAATGTTTTTAAATGCTTAACATACATCAGATGACAAAGGGAACCAATTATAGGAAAATAGTTCTCTCTCTATCTCTCTCCATATAAATATATATGTGTATGTATATAATATAATAACACACGCACACACATAAAAGTATACATATATAGCCTACATACATATACCTATAAATATACATACATATACCTATACATACCTATATATACAAATGTGCTTATGTATGTATGTATGTACATGTGTGTGTATGTATTTCAAGGACTCAGGTTGAGACCCTGTGCCAGAGAAAGCCTTTACATTGGAGAATAACTTTCACATGTGACCACAGACCACCCCTGAGCTAAAGAAAAGAATGCAGAAACTCTGCCCTTTGGAAAACACTTAACTTTAAAGTGCTGAACACCTGGTAATACTACATCAGTTTAGAAGCAGGTGTCTGAGTAGCAAAAAAAGAAAAAAAGAATTTGCCCTTCAGATTTGGCAAATACTCATGGTCTGAGAGAAAAACTTACCATTTGTCTGGAATAAGAATATTTAGACACATCTTTTCCCTCACTTTCTCCTTTCCCCTGAAAGTTAAGGGGGAGGTAAGTAGAGGCAGTGGGGGGGAAAGAAAAAGGGGAATGGGATGAGGGGAAAGAGTTTATAGAGAGGAGACTAGATAGGGTTTCCATTCTCCTTTAAATGACCTTTGGAGGTCAAAGATGGGAGCCATCCCCAAAGATGGTTGTAATTAAAATGTATGCTGTTTGTTAGGCAGTAACCATTGGTTTTCCTCAAAGAACCAGTTGGATGAATAAAGACAGAATATCTGAAAAGGCAGGCTTTTCTTTAATTCCTGGTTGTTGCTGTCTATCTATCCCTAACCCAGCCCACCACCCATGCTACCTATGATTGTAAGATCAGAATGTTAAATACTTCTCCCCTGATCCTTTATTCCTAACAACACTGTATAAGCCTCTAGATTCTGGTCTAGGTTTTGCTCTAGGCCAGGGTGTCGCCAATTATCTCCATGAGTATTATCTTTAAAAATAAAATTAATTTAATTCAATCTATCAATCAATTATTTATGAAGCACCAACTATATGCCAGGCTCTGTGCTAAGTGCTTGGGATACAAAAAGGGGTCAAAGACAGTCACTTCCCTCAAGGAGTTTACAATTTAATGGAAGGAGACAACATGCAAGCCTAGATATATAGATAGAGAGAGAGAGCAAGCTATAGACAGGATAAATGGGAAATAATTAACAGAGGGAAGACATTAGAATTAGGAGGGATTGGGGAAGACTTCCAGGAAAAGAAAGGATTTTAATTGGGACTTAAAGGAAGCAAGACAGGTCAATAGGTGGAGAAGAAGAGGGGGAGAGAACCTTCCAGGAATGAGAGATAGCCAGAGAAAATGCCCAGAGCCAAGAAATAGTTCATGGAGCAGCCAAGAGGCCAGTGTCACTAATTTTTAATAAACTATTGAAGGTTGGAGAGGTTGATGTAGATCTGTAACTTCATGAGGGTGATGGGGTGGGGGGAGGGGAGAGAACTCCCTCCTGAGGAAATTTTTCCCACCAGTGCTGATCTGCACCTCTTCTACAAGTTGGCAAATTGCATTTTTAAAGAGTTGCCTGCAGAGCTACCGAGAGGTTAAGCCAGTATGAACAGAGTCAGGAACTTAAACCTAAGTCTCCTTGAAACTGAGGAAGGCTCTCTATCCATTGCATCACCCTGCCTCTCTAACTAAATGTATATTTTACAGTATATTTATATCTCACAGATCATTGAAAAGAGTGTGTGAGGCTTGGAGTTAGGGAGGTCTGGGTTCAAATCCTGCCTATGATGCTTATTACTAACTTTAACTAGCATTTCTAGCTCGTGCCTCTGATAACCTTCTGGGACTCATCTACCAAGACAAAGATAAGTTGTCAGTCTGTGAGCTACTTGGGTAGAAGGGGTCCCTGCTGAGGGAAACACAGATTTCTTACTTTTGGAAACAGATGAGGGATGCAATGGATACCACCATGGACCTAGAGTCAGAAAGACCTGAATTCAAATTTAGTCTTCAACTCTTACTAGCCAGGTGGCCCTGAGTAAGTTACTTAACCTTTGCCTGTCTCACATCGCTCATCTGAAAAATGGGAATGATAATAATAGCACCTGGTTCCCAGGGTGATCGTAGAGATCAAATATATGTATGCATATGTACATGTATGTGCATATATAGATACATATATACATATGTGTATGCATAGACACATATCTGTACATATAGACACGTGTATATAGATATGTGTGTATATACGTGTGTACAGATTCATAGGTGCATATATGTGTGTATACATGTGTGTTAGACATATATGTGTATATGTGTATATACATATGGACAGAGAAAGGCAGAGAGAGAGAGTTTTGCAAACCTTAAAGTACTATATAAATGCTATTATTATATAAATGCTATCATTATGTAGTTCGTCATACAATGCTATTCAGAAGGAGTGTTAAGGAATGAAGCCAACAGCCTTAGAGGATTATAATCTCAAAAAGCTGGGAGACACTATCACCAACCCAAGTCCACGTGCTTCCAGTGGTGATATCAAAAAGAAGGCCACCAGCTAATTTTAGGACAATATTCCTATGTCCACGAGCCACATAACTAGTTTCTTTCTTTCTTTCTTTTTTTTCATGGAACAAGAAGAAAAAAGTCCAGATTAAATTGCCTCCCCTTTATGGGGAAACCTAGCCACACAGTCTTGTTGGCCATCCTTCCCTTTCAATAGATGCAAAGTGCCTTAGAAGTTATGTATGACCAATAGCTAGTTATAGGTCTGGAATGTCTGTGTCTTCTATCACTCTCTTTGCCTGAAGTACCAATATGAGTAACACAACCTGCCAGAAATGTTGATCCAAACAGTAATCACATGTTAGGTGTGGGGAGGAGCTTCAAACAATGACTTCGAAAGCAAAACACACAATAGCATAATGTTCCCTATTTTCCAAAGGCTTTTATTGGAACCATTTCTCTCTCTAATGCAGCTTTCCCAATCGCATAGCAACAGAGCACTTGAAATAACTTTTTTTTTTGATACTCTTCAGTATAAAAGACTTGAGAAAGGTAGAGTTTGTGGGAAATTATTCCACTCAAGTGTTTCAATTCTAAATACCATCAAAATTGAAATTAAAAAGGAGAATATAGTCAGAGGCTCAATTAGGATGGTCTGTGGGATAACTGAGAAAGAGTTAACCAAAAGGGACCCAGGGCTGGCCAATCAGAAACTGAAGAGCCAGTGAGAGTTTCTTCTGGTGATGTAATTCGAGTATTCTGATATCCTTTTGAAGAGAGCTTTGTGGTTGAAGTTTCTGTAAACCAGACTGAACTAGAATTTCCTCCTTTGCCAAGAGTTTCCTTTTCTCCTTCCCATCCACCCCCATTTTCTTAGGCAGGTTCTTTTAAGTATAATTCCTATATGTTTGTCTAGAAAGTACGTAAAAACCCTTTCTGGTGACCCTGACTTCCCTTAGTTGTCTTGAAAATGATCACATTCCCCAACTGACCATTTTTGTTATGCATAGATTCACAGATGTAGAGCAGAAATGATCCTGGGAGGTTTTCTAGTCCAATCCACTCTCTGACCTTGACCTCTGGTTCAACTGAACGGGCTTTTTGCCCCCTTCATTGTTACTGATCTTTCCCATCCTAGATTTCCAGTCCCATGAGCTGCCCGTGCTATTGTTTTTCTAAGAAAAGGTCTCTTCCTAATTCTAGCGACTGGAACCTGATTTCTGACTTTCCTTGGGCAAATCACTTAGTATTTGGGGGCCTTAGTTTTTTCATCTGTAAGGAGAAGAGACCAGACCAGACACCTTCTACAAGAAGCCTTTCCAGACCTCCCCAAACTCCCTTAGTTCAAATACCTTCCCTCTGTTGATTATTTCCAATTTATCCTGTATAGATCTTGTTTGTACATAGTTGTTTGCATGCCATTGGACTGTGAGTTCCTTGAGGTCGGGGACTACCTTTCGCCTTTTTTTTTTTTATTTAAATCTCCAGGGCTTAGCACAGTGCCTGGTACATAGTAGATGCTTAATAAATATTATTGACTGACTGAACAAGAGGACTTCTGAACTTCCTTCCAGCTCCAACTCATGATTCTATGACCTTCATTTGTGACAGATGAGGGAAAATGAAGCCTAGAGTGACTTGCCTAAGGTCATATAGATAGTCAGTGCAAAGTCAAAGTGAAATCCAGGTTCTCTGATGTCACAGCCAGATCTTTTCCTATTCTACCAACAATGCCTTTGATCTTTAACTTAGAGCCAGCTAGGTGGTACAGTAGAGAAAGCACTGGGCCTGGAGTCAAGAACACCTGAGTTCAAATCTAACCTCATATACTTCTTAGGTATATGACTTTAGGCAAGTCACTTAACCTCTGTCTGCCTCAGTTTCCTCAACTCTAAGATAGGGTTAATGGTAGCACCTACCTCCCAGGGTTGTTGAGAGAATCAAATGAAATAATCTTTATAAAGTCCTTAGCCCAGTGTTTGGCACTTAGTAAATGTTTATTCTCTTCCCCTTAATGATGTCACTGTATTAACTACTCAAAATAAAATATAGGTAGATACCACTTTAAATTTCTTATCTAAGTCACTCCTGGTTCCTTTCAGGTTCTTCTAGAACATCTTCAGGGAGCAGATCCCTGCGTAGATGAAGCTGGAACAACACCATGAGCCAAATAGTGAGATGAGAAGTTTCTGAGGTTCTGGAAGGTAGCTATGCCTGCCTGACTTTCCACCATAGCACTCATGATGACCAAATCGGTAGATACTACCATCGGGTGATAGGTTTCCAGGAATCTCTGAGAGTTTTCTCAAGGAAGGCCTGCTATCAAGTGAACCTTCTCAAGGCTTTCTCTATGAGATTAGCATTTATATAGCTCCTACTATGTGCCAGGCATTATTCTAAGCACTTTACAACTCTTATCTCATTTAATTGTCACAACAACCCTGGGAGGTAGGTGCTATTATGATCCCAATTTTATAGTTGAGGAAACTAAGATTAAATGACTTAACCAGGGTTATATATCTAGGAAATATCAAAAGCTGGATTTGAACTCAGGTATTGCTAATTCCAGGCCTAGCTCTCTATCTACTGAGCTGCCTCTAAAAGAGAGGAAAAAACATCATATTCTGGCTCTTGTCCTAAAAAATTCCCTTGACTAAAGTTCTGGAGCTACTGGGAAGGTTCCCACTAGATGCCAGACCATTTCCATTCCAATTCATTTCCATTTGTGTCTACTCTTTCTCATGTACAAGTTCTCACCCGTAATGAGTTGCTACCTCCTTGTGCCCACCAGGAAGCTCTCCCTTGCCACAAAGCAAGAGGAATTACAGATGGAGAGCCTATATGCTACATTTGTGCTTACAGTTTGCTAAAAGACCTAAAAGAAGATCTCTAGCAACTTGGTTGGATCCCCATGGAGAGAATTCATGAGAGGACTTGGCCAAGAGTCACACAGGATGAGAAGACATGAGTGGGTTACAATAGACCCCATTTCAGAAAGTACCTACATGGATGAGATCACAGACCTATTGAGGCATGGGTGAAGTCATGAATGTAGCTCATCCCTCCAATAGCTAGGAAAGTTGGTGCGGGGCTTTAGTGTTGGAGTATGGGGCTCTATGAACGGCTTTGTTGGCATCACATTCTCACTGACCTGTCTACGCCACCACCTGTGTGAATTGAATGTCTCTAACTACAGTGTCCTCCTCTTTAAAATGAACAGATTAGACCAGATGACCTCTAAACCTCTAAACTTCCAGTTCTAGATTTATGATCCTAAGGCATGGCTTATCAACAAGACCCTCTGCATCCATTTAAAAAAGTGGCATAATTGGTGCCATAGGAAACAGAGATCCAGGAAGATCTGGGTTGACATCCTGCTTCTCGCACATTCTGGATGGATGACCCTGGGCATGTCACAAACTATTCTAGGCAACTCTTTAATCCAGGGGTTGTTAGCCTGGGGTCTGTGAACTTCAAAAAAAAAAAACCAAACTTTTAAAACTTTTAAAAATTTTAAAAAATGAGGACAGGCATGCTAGCACGCCATTAGGTTGAGAGAAGAGAAATTAAAACAGGAACAAGTCAACCCCCTCATCAACGGCCATTGGTCAGTTGCTGGGCACTAGCAATGAAGTACACATAGACAAGTCTACTGCTCTTGGCTCTGGTGCTTGGCCCACCTAAACTCAAATCTGCATTGAGACACACTTTTTTGATGCTGCTTTGCCTGAATAACAAACAACATACAGTTCTAAATTCTTCTTGTTTTCAATTTCCTTCAGATCTGCCTTTAATCCTTAATTTTGTTGACCAAGAAAGATGAACAGAGATTCATTTCAATACTGTGGATCTGATTTTTTTTCTTCTTGGCAATATCCTCTCAATTACTATTGAGTAAAATGCCATGGAGAAGGAAGAGATTTTTATAACTGTAATTCAATATAATTGGTTTCCTTTGTAATCATATGTATGTAGGTTTCACCAGATTACCAAAGGGATCCATGACACAAAAAATCATTAAGAACTCCTAAGATTCTAAGTAGATGAGAAGGTGCTAACCTGCATTGGTAGAGGGAATTTCCTCACCTAGGAGATCCCTGTATGGATGAAATCACAGTTTGAGCCCTTATCTCCTAGCTACCAACTGCCAAAAGTGAACCCAGAGGCCCTCACTTTTTCTTGGCTCCTTTCCATATTGTTTTAAGCCAAAGTGTATTCTGGAGACTCCCTTGGTTTTCTTATCAGGAAAGACATGTCAATGGTAGGAAACAGGACCAAACAAAACCATTTGATCTAATCAGTAACCACCAATGCCTTCTATAACAACAACCAACACTGACTGAGTACCTTCTGTGGGGGCGAATCCTGTGTTAAGCCCTGAACATGCAAGGACTCCCTAAGATGCTCTTTACCCTTCAGTTACTTACAACCCATTTGGAAAGATAGTATAAACAATGTCCATCAGCTATCAGTGATTTTCAAATGAATAACTGTTGCCTCCACTGGCATTTTCCCCCTCAATAGTTTGTTTATTTAACTGAAATAGTAAACACCTCAAGGTGCCATTTAAGCCCAGTATAGTGACAAGTTGACCTTATTTTTTAAAATACCTTTTTGATAATGGCCCCTAAAGAGGACAGTTATATCTACATGCTATTAGATTGAGAGAAATTAAGACAGGAACAAATAAAACACCTCATTGATGGCCATTGGATAGTTGCTGGACATTAGCAATGAAGTTCATGTAGACATGTCTACTGCTCTTGGCTCCAGAGCTTGGCCCACCTAAACTCGAATCTGCATTGAGACACACTTTTTTGATGTTGCTTTGCCTGAATGGCAAACAAAAGATAGCTCTAAATTCTTCTTGCTTTCCATTTCATTTGAATCTACCTTTAATTTTGAATTTTGTTGACCAGGAAAGATGAACATTAATTCATTTCAATACTGTGGGTCTGATTTTCTACTCTTGGCAATATCCTCTTAATCATTAGTGAGTAAAATGGCATGGGGAAGGAAGAGGTGATTAGGGTTGATGAACAGAAGTCAAGAAGATATTTATCAAAAGATCAGTCTTTTGTTCTAACATAGGAAAAAATGTTAATCCATCTGGATGGCGGGCAATAATTGGGGTGGGGTTTTTTTTTCCCTGTTTCTTGTTTTGAACTCATCATATGTTAAGTTACAATGACCTGTGTTGACTTCATGAGCAGATGCTTCCTTGGAGATTCTGGTTGATTTTCCCAGGAGCCCACTTTACCCTGAAACAGCAGCACTGGGGGTGAGACAGGCTAATGCCACCACTTTACCTCCTGAGAACAACGCTGTTGACATGTCAGCCCTCTGTGTCAAAATATTATGACAACCATAATAGGTAAAATAAATTTCAAACATTTATTGATTTTTAAGTGTTATCATCTGCAGTTAATATCAGTGACACAAGATGTCAAGTATAATGTAGTTATTTGAAGTTGTGTTTTTTTTTTTCCTAGCTAGGTAATTAATGAATGAGATTCAGCAGTTAGGTGTTTTCATATATTATTTTTCATTGAAAGAAGTGAGAGACTTAGATAAAGTCTTCTGGTCAGTGACTGTTACTGGTTTATACCACCACCCTCTTCCAATGTGAAATCATTCCTCCCTACCAAAACAGCAAAATGAAAACAGACTTACATTCCTCTGAATTTACTCATGCTAATCCAGTTGAATTTAGCAGAAGTAACCTGTAACTAGGGGCTTACGGTAGCCCAGTACCAAACATTGGAATCCGGTGACGTTGCTTAGCATTTTAGCCTTCCTCTATTCTAATTACTGACCCCCTCTTGACTGATAGATTTCTGGTAGGGCTGTATAGCTGACCAGGGCTGTAGGCATGTATAATTATCAGACCTCTTGGCACCATCCACGAACTAAATTAGCTCTCCATTAGCAAATGATTTAACTGGAACACAGTCCAGGTGCTACAAGGCAGAAGACATGCTGCCATCCAGCACTGGGAAAGTGTGCTATGGTAAGAACATGGCACATATAGAAAAGAGGTATTTGTTTGGAGGGAGAGAAGATAAGAAGATGAAACAAGCATTGATAATAGCAACAATTTTGTTTTCTGTTTTCCTGGGAAGGACTTTAATGATTCGAAGCTAACCACAGGTCATACAACCTTAGAAAATTTTGAGTGTCACCAATAACTCAACCTTACCTCATACGAGAACAAAGCTATGTCTATCAATCAACAAACATCTAACAATCAACAACATTTCTTAAGCCAGTGACTGGTAAGTGTCAGGTATCGGACACACAAATACTCTCTACCCTCAAGGAATTTATATTTAATTTGTGAGATACAACGTTTGTATATGATTAAGTGCAGGATATATGTATGTACATATAGATATGCATATATGCATTGTGTGTATATGGACTGATTTTTTTTTTTTTGGTGGTGGGGGGGAGGTTGCACTAACAGCTGGGGAATTCAGGAAAGTCCTCTGAAAGGATATGCCACTTGAACTGAGCCTCACAGGGAGCTAAGATCTGCAAGAGATGGTTGTGTTCTGGAAATTTACAAGGCTAGGATGCCAGTGTTGTATCGTTTACTGCAAGGTACAGATTTAAACCGCTCACTTTTAAAAAAAATTATGCAAAAAAAAGAAAGAAAATGAGTTTATGCAAACTGGAAACTGATTGCAGAATGGGGTCCTCTAAGTCTTTATCTCCCCAGACGTGGCATTCCTCCTAGCAGGCTTGTTCCCTCCAGCTGGATGAAGATTCACAGCATTAATACATAATAACTGTATCTCACTCTATTACAGGTAGTTCAAGGCCACTCTGGCTAAGCGAGATGCACGGCTTTGTGTCCTCATCTTTAAAACTCCCAAATATCGCAGTTGCAGACATATGTTAGGTCTAATGCATCTCCTGCCATAAAAGTGTTGCTTAAGACTAATGAACAAACGAATGTTTGTTTAAACCTCTTTGTGGAAATCAAACAAGCTTTCAACAGCTATTCATATATTTATCGTCAGATGTGAATCATCACTTAGGTGCTTTGCCCTGAACTATTACCGGCTAATGCTCATAGTTCCAGGCACTAATTCACTCAGTGTTTTGTTTTGCTCTCTCTTCCACCACCAGCATCCCTCCACTCCTCGCCCCCACCAACACCACCCCCGCCTCTTTCTTTCTTCCTTTCAGTATCATCTACACAAACATGCCTCCTGGAACATCCGACTCTGGCCCCAGAAGAACTGACTGCCTTTCCACCCAGTGGCTACCATCATGGTGGCCGTGCCTTTTGCTGTCTTCAGGAGCTTTCCAAGACCCTCCCTCTGAGACCCAGGCCAGGGTAGATGCCAAGCAGCAGGTGTCTGCCTCGGATTTCTTACACAGACCCCTGAATCAAGTGAATACAAGCACTGCCCTCCCCCTGCCTCCCCACCAAGTAGCTATTTAAAAAAAAAAAAACAAACTCAACAGCACCTGAACAGCTCCCACAAGATTTACCCATTATATTAAATAACAGGTTTTAGAAGCTGGGAACTGTTATTCTAGTGTTGCTGGGTGTCATTAAGGTTGCACGTCTATGCCTGTTTAATTTTTCTTCTGCTATTAAGCAAACTAAATGCTCTGAGAGTTTTTTTTTTTCTGTCTCAGTGGGGTCCACCCAGAATAGAAAAGAGAATAAGTGTTTCAGGGTTGTGTAACTGAGGGGGTTTTTTTGTTGTTGTTGTTGCTGTTGTTTTCATTATGAGGAAGGAATTAAAAATCCCTCCTAGTCAGTACTTAAAATATCAAAGTCATTGTTTAATGCCTTTGAGTCACTGTACGGCTAATTCAATCGCACAGTGTAGGGCCGTTTCACGGTGTGTGAAGCACAGATAGTGCAGAGAAGCGATTGCAAAGTTGAATAAACACCAAATTAGTTTAGAAAGTCTAGAAACTTCCTGGTGGATCTGTTCAGACTGAACCACACTATTGTAGTTCTACGAGGGCTTGAGGGATGCCTGGGAAGTTGTAGGTACCTTTCCTCCATGTTTGATGGTGAGAGCATCCTTTGGCATGGCTGAGCCTGGAAGTGTAACTTGTCCTAGAGGGCTTGGGAGGAGGGGGGCAGAGAGGAGGACTTTCTGCTGACAGCTCAGCAGAAAGCATGCTATCACTCAAAGACTCCCTTGGTGGCCAGGTATAGCAGCAGAATGTTTAAATGTTTGGCATTTAAAGCTCTTTACAACCTGGCCCCTTTCCTATCTCACTAGACTTCCTATCCATTTTTCCATTCTGAGCATTGTACATTCCAGCCAGTCCAGCCTTCTGGATTTTCCTGATTACCGGATCCTCTACCTCCCACCTCCAAGTGCTTGCTCTGTCTTCTGTGGCTGGACAGCTCCCCTCCCTCTCTTAAAATCTCTGACTTCCTTTAAGATTCAGCTCAAGCAGTACCACCTTTCTAGTCTCCATACCTCTACCTTAGATGCTGATGCATTCTCCGTAAGATTACCTTGTGTCTATTCTAAGTGTATCTTGCATGTACATATTTATTTACATGTCATCTTCCCTATGAAATTTAAGTTCCTTGAGGGCAGGAACTATTTTTCATTTTTCATTATATACTCTGAATTTAACATTGTACCTGGCATTGATTAAGGGATTCTAAAGACTAGGTGATTGATCCATTGATTGATTAAAGGATTAGTGGAGAGGAAGGACAGAGAAATAATGAAGGGATACTAATATTTTGCCATATGAGCTTATCTCATATGGCAATAGAAACAGCCAAAAACAGACCTTTGTCATTTTGAATTTCCAAAATTTTGCCTCAAATCTCCTGAAAATTTTAGTGTCTTCTTCAATAACCATTAGAGCACTAGCATAGATAAAAATGGAACAGAATGCTGATCACAGAGCTGTGGAATTTTGAAGCTATTAATTTTTATGTATATATATATATATATGTTATATATATACACACATACACATAAACATACACACAAATACATGTGTATATGTATATATACATACATATACATATATACATATATATACATGCATATATATACATATATATATACATACATACATATATATGCTATTCTAGTTCAACCCCACCATTTTAAAGATGAGGAAATTATAGGCCAGAGTAGTAAACTAACTTGCCCAAGGTCATACAGCCAATTAGTGGCAACAGTGAGCAGAACTCAGATCCTTAGACTCCCAGTCAAGCATTTTTCTTACTATACCACACTGGAAAGATTGCTGATTCATTATCATTCCTCATCTTCTAGCCTAAAGGAAATATCTATAATCATCTTGGATCAGGGTCAGAGACTATGAGTAAGCAGCATAATGTGGCAGCCAAAAAAGTTAATTTGATTTGAGGCTACATTAAAAGGGGCATAATTTTCAGGAATGGTGTGTGTGTGTGTGTGTGTGTGTGTGTGTGAGTGTGTGTGTCTGTGTGTCTGTGTGTGTGTAAGAGAGAGAGAGAGAGATTGTCCTGTGTTCAGCCCCAGTCGAGCAACACCTGGAGTATTGTGGTATTGTGTTGGGTTCCAGGAACCATAGTTTCAGAAGGACATTGATAAACTGAAGAGCAGAAAGAGGAAGGCAACTAGGACGTTGAAGGGCATCGAGTTTATGTCATATGAAAATCAGTGGAAGGAACTGGCCATGTCTGACCTGGAGAAGATTCAGAGGGACATGAAGCTGTCTTCCAGTATTTGAAGGACTGCCATATGGAAAAAGAATGAGACATGTTCTATTCGGATCCAGAAGGAAGAGCTAGGAGTAATCGGTGGAAGCTGCCAAGAGGTAAATTTAGGTCTGATGTCAGGAAAAGCTTCCTAACAAAAGAACTGTCCAAACATCAACTACAATCTATCAAGCGATTAATTGATTAAGCACTCAATAAGGAAGATGCATTTACCATGTGCCAGGCTGACACAAAGAAAGGCAAAAACAGTGCCTTCCTTCAAGAAGCTTACATTTTAACAGGACAAACATCATTTGATAAATATGCATGTGCAAGATACAGAGTCAATGGAAAATAACTTTAGAGGGAGACTCTAGTATATGGGTGGACTAGGAGAGGTCACGTGGAGTAGGCAGCATTTCAATTGAGTCTTGAAGGAAGCCAGGGAAACTTAGGGATAGAAGTGAGGAAGGAGAATGTTTCTAACTAGGAGACAGCCAATGCAAAGGTACAGAGATGGAAGAAGGAACAGCAAATAAGGCAGTCAAGCCGTATGGCAGCATAGGTAGAGGGGAGTCAAGTAACAAGACTACAACAGTAGAGAAAGTCCAGGTTGTGAAGAGTTTTGTGTGAGCAACAAAGGTCTAATTGATCCTGGAGGAAATGGGATAGAGGAATGAGTAGAGGGTGGAAGTGATGTAATATGGTCCAACCTATCCTTTAGGAAAAGCACTTTGGCCTGCCTCAGGAGGTAGTGGGCTTTTCCTCATTGAAGACGTTCAAGCAAAGGCCAGATAAGCATTTGTCAGGCATACTGTAGAGGAGGATTCCTTTCAGGGAGGAGTTAGACTAGATGGCTGCTGTGGTACATAGCTACTCTAAGATTGTGTGATTATAAGAGATGGTATATCTGAAAGGGGAAATGCTTGAGTTTGCATGTGCATGGGAAACTCACAGAATCACAAGATTACACAGCTTAAGAGTTGTAAAAGAACTCAGAGCCCATCGAATCCAATCTGAACCTGAAGAATTCACAACAACAATTAGCATCTTATAGAACTTTAATGTTTACAAAGCACTTTCTACGTGTTCTCATCTGATTCTCACAAAGACCCTGTGAGGTAAGTGGTATTATTCTGATTTTACAGATGAGTAAACTGAGGCTGAGAGAGGTTAAGTGACTTGCCCAGGATCACACAGCTGGTAAATGACTAAGGCAGAATTTGAACTCAGGCCTTCCTGACTTTAAGTCCAATACTCTATTCACCATACTACCTCATCACTCTCCTCTACAACACACACGCCAACTAATCGTACAACCTTTGCTTTAGAACCACAAGTAAGGGGAATTGCATTGTCTCCCAAGGTAGTACATTCCACTTTCCTCTTTCAGCTGAGAGAGATAAATTCTTGCATCTTGTTGAACCCCCCAAAAGAAAACTTGCAAAAATATCTATTAAAAATGGGACCCTTTCTCAGAAAAATGTTTTTAAGCAAATAAAATATGTAAGCCTATAAAGGAAACCAATTATATTAAGGTAAAGCTTTGTTTTTTCCTCCCTACTCCATGGACCCTCTCCACCCCCACCCCTTCCATGGATCCTAGGTTAAGAACCACTGAACTAGATGAATAACTGACAAAAGAAAATTAAGGGCCAAGGACTGGGCTAGAAGTTCAAGGTCAAAGGCTTTTAACATAATATTTCCCTGCCTTCTTCTTTCTGAGTCATTGTGGTGGAGCACCTAGAAGTAGCCTTGACCTTTGGAAAGTATACATGTGACCATAGTGATGGAAAGAGAAAAGAACAAAGAGCATCAGCAAAGTAGGTCAAGTGAAGGAGGTTTCCAAGGATCCCTTCCGTTTGGGATGGCCAAGGGTAGGTCATGAGTTGCAATCATGAGGAAGTGGAAAGAGGGCATCAGAGTGGAGGAACCAGAGGCAGAGCTCCATGTAAAGACCAATTACCTGCAGCATATATATGAATGGATGTACCATGACCCCAAAATTTCCAACACCATGCTTGGAAAACATTGACCTAGGGATCCTGGGCACTCAGTTTTCCTAACACTTGATGATTGCTTCTCTTCCAATAACCCTACCATTGGTTGTAACTCTTCCTTCCATTTTCACTGTAAGGAAGAGATAGGAATTTGTCCTTTACTCAACTTCTTTCTACCAATCCATTCAAGATGGCTGAGTATTGGGAAAATCCACCACCCTTGGGAGGAGGGGGCCCTCTCCTTCTTGCTTTGTTTTGTTTTGTTTTGTTTTGTCTTCCTCTGGCTTGGGCAGTCCCAGAGACTACCTGGGATTCAACAGAGGAGGAACACTTTATCCCCTTCATTCCCCCTCGCCTGGGCTGCTTGACTCCTCAAAGGATTTGAGATTGAATGAGACCGAAGCCAACAACTCCTTTCTTTCTAATAAGATGGAAGACTTCCAGGCCTTACCATATGCCCTGCCTTGATACCCTGTAGTCCAGGGAACTGTTACCTCAACTACTAAGTAACCCAAGGTCTGGGCTAGATTGCCAGGCCTAAAGTCAGGAAGATTTCTCTCTCTGAGTTCAAATCTGGCCTCGGCTACTTACTAGCTGTGTGACCCTGGGCAAGTCACTTAACCTTGTTTACATCAGTTCCTCATCTGTAAAATGATCTGGAGAGGGAAATGACAAACCACTCCATTATCTTGGAAAAGAAAACTCCAAATGGGGTCACAAAGAATTAGACAAAACTAAAATAACTGCATAACAACAAACCTAAGGTCCAGTGAGTCTTGCCATCCCATCACCCTGCAGCTGAGCTTTCTTTTATATGTTGTCTCTCTCATTTAGAGTGTGAGATAACTTGAGAGCAAGGTCTATCTCCCCTTTTCTATTTATAGTCCCAGCACTTAGGACAAAGCTTTAAATAACTATCTTTTCAATTCATTCCTTCATCTATGGTGTCCCAATTTTAATATTTCTCAGAAAGCCCACTGCTTAGTCCAACCTTTTCCTAATTTTCAGCACCTTTTTTTAACAACCACAGATTGGAAAACAGGTATACACTGTCATAGAGTCATAGAATTTTAGAGAAGAGATCACAGAATCGTCAGTTTGGAGCTGGGGTGGGATCTTAGAAGTCATCGAATTCAACCCATTTGTTTTCCAGATAAGGAAACTGACCCCCAGAGGATAAAATGACTTACCCACAGTCATGCAGGCAATAAGGAGCATCACTGGGCTTAGAGACCAGTCTTTGATTCTAAATACAGGGATCTTTCCATGCCATCATGCTGCTTCCCAATTTCCCTATAATTTATCTGCTGATATACACCAATTAGGTGAACCCTGGGTGCTGCTCTCTGCTCAGCTGAGCACAACCAATCATTCACCAAGAAGTTACGAAATGTCTGCTATTTGCCTAGTACTGTGGAGCATGGAACAAATTGAAAACACCATCCCTGCCCTTCAGCAGCTTACACTCTAGTCGAGGAAATAAGAACCAGACAACAATACAAAACAATATGTAATTTTTAAACTTTATTATATTCTCTAAATTAGCAAATATCTATTTTCTCTCCTTCCCATCTCCTCTACCACTGGGGAAAAATGAAAACAAAATCTCTGTAACAAATATAAGGCAATGAAAAATTAAATGTGAGAGGGGTAGCACAATGTAATGAAATAAGCATGGGATTTGATGTCAGACAATCTGGGTTCAAATCCTGGCTCTGCTACTAACTATATGTACCTGTGTGTTTTTTTTAGGTAAGTCATCTCTGGGCTTTGGTTTTCAGTTTTCTCATCTGTAAAATGGAGATAATAGTATCCACCTCCTAGGATTGTTGGAAGGGTCAAATGAGGAAATAATTGTAAAGCATTAAACACAGTGCTTGGCATATAGCAAGCACTATATAAATGTTGATAGTGATGATGATTTACCTGTGTGTCCTTGGGCAAGTCATTTAACCTCTCTGGTGCTCAGTTTTCTCAAGTGTAAAACGAGGCAGTTGGTCTAGAGGACCTCTAAAGTCCCTCTGAGTTCTACTTCTATGCTCTTATGAGGATTCTGTACTCAATTGAATGAGATATTTGTAATGTGCTTTGCAAACCTTAAAGCATGATATAAATGCTGTCTATTATGATAATGATGATGGTGATGGCGATGGTGGTGATGGTGATGGTGATGATGATGATGGTGATGGTGATGTTGATAGTGATGACGATGTCTTTATCACAGGGTGGAGTTGACTCTGGGTCCTCCAAGGTGATACCAATGGTGCATGAGGTTCTACTGAGCTGAAAGGGCTTTGAGTATGAGCTGATAACAGACTATCTGCTCATCATGGGAGAAGCAGCTCAGGTGATTTCAGAAAAGCTCATCACCACATAAGCTACAGGATGGAAATGGATTTGAGGGCCTCAGGAACTCACAAAGAGACTGTGAATTAAGGCATAGGTAAAAAGAGTGTGAGCTACACTGGTGCAGGGTGTACCCACACAGATGAAATCACTGAACATTGAAAGATTTAAGCAAGAGATTGCATAGCATAGACTCCAAGTTCTATGACAATACACCAAGTAGTGTTTAGCGGAAAGAGCACTAGTTCTGCAGTCAGAGAGCCTGGGTTCAGATTCTGACTCTGATACTTACTACCTGTGTGACCTTGGCCAAATCTTCCCCAGGACTCAGTTTCCTTATCTGTAAAATAAGTGGGTTGCACAGAACGGACTGGGAAGTCCCTTCTAACTCTAAATCTATGATGGGAAGGAAAAGGGCAGGAAGTCTGGACTAGGCGTTGAGCTTGAGCCAGGGACTAAGCCAGAATGAAGATGCCCAGTGACCCGACTTCCTAGGAATTGACCCAGCTTGCTCCAAGCTGTTAGTTCAATCCTGTGTTGGTGAGATCAGGCCTCCGAAGTGTAATTGTGACTTTAATGTGGAATGTGAGCACTCTTGTTCAAACCAAGGCAAAAGGGAAAGGGGAGAAAACACCCCACTAGAACATGTGGATGATTTGGAGGTGCTAAAAGCTTCAGCAACTATTTTAGTTTTAAAAATGTATTTGAAAAGACCTACACTCATTTTGTGTAGTATGACAACAGTAGAATGCTAATAACATTTAATTTCCCTTGACTTCTAACCTTCTTAACCTGCTGGGCCACGAGAATGGCACAGTAAATCAAAATCTGCTGTATTGTATGGAGAACATGTGTATTGAGTCAGGCCAGACTGCCTGGTGCTTTTAAAAAACAAAACCTACAATAGTATTTGTGCTGGTTTTCATTTTTCATAAGCTTTCCCTCTTGATCATGCTGTAACTGGTTAGCATGTGCGTTAAAAATACAATACAGGAAAGAAGACGAAAGGGGAACTGAAACCACACCATTGACAAATTAGGTCGAAGAATCCCTGACATTTCCCCCCACCTTCTCCTTCTTCTCCTCCTCCTCCTCCTCCTCCTCCTCCCCAACCCCTTGTTCTAAATGTTCTTCCATTTTCAATAAAAAACAAATTGGAATATTGCCTGGAGTCTACTAAATCATTAGCAAATTAAGAATCTGTTTTTAATAACATTTAACTTGTAAATAATGCATTAATTGACTAGCCTCAATGTTAGCTTTTGAGCGTTCGAAACTCTGGTACTAAATTTGTAATGAAAGAAATGTGTTGCCCTAGCCAGCTCTTTGGTAAATGGAACAGATTAAGTATGACAGTTGATATTTGTGAAAATGGTGATATAATTAGAGGACACCTGCAGCTGTTTTCCAACCAAAACAACAGAAATTAAACATGTATAAAGTACGTGTGTCATATTTTCTGTTGACCAATTTCTTTTGTTGTCCTTGGCCTGGTGGGGTTTTTCTGCCTACCTCTTTCTTTATCAGGTCATTCTTTGAAGCAAGCAACAAGTGACTTTCTTCTTTGTCAAATACTGAACTTTATTGGGTCTCTAAGTGATACATTCTGCAGAGAAAAGTAAAAAAAGACATGAGCTTCTCAAAAAAAAACAAAAAAACAAAACCCTAAGGGTTGAGAGTCGCTAGGGAACATGGACCATCCTATTTGCCACCATTCACCCTGAGAGGTAGTCATGTTAGACCATGCTAGTAGGAACCTTAGTTTCCTATTTTCTGTCCCCTGACTGTCAAGTGAGATTTCTGAAAAAGAAATTACAAATACCTATAGTTTTGCCACTCACTGGCTGGCTTGGTGGTTCACCTTGGATGGGCCATGTTACCAGAAAGGCATTATGGTATAGATAGTAGAGGGCCAGCCTTGGAATCAGTATGACCTGGGTTTGATATATAGTGGTTACATGACCATTAGTCATCTAATCTTTGAGTATCCCCATGCCTCTTGGAACCTCAGTGATCAATGACTATAAGATTGCAAATTAAGTTACAAATCTATCTATAAATAAGCATTTTTGAAAAATATATGTTTTATTTTGTTAAATATTTCTCAATTACAAGTAAAAAAATTTTAATATCCATTTTTTAAAATTTTGAGTTCCAAGTTCTATCCATCCTGCCCGACCCTTCCCCACTCATTGAGAAGGCAAGCAATATGATATCTATTATACATGTGAAGCCATGCAAAACATATTTCCATATTAGCCATAAGACAAGAATTTCTTAAGTAGTTATGATATACCAGGTATTATGCTAAGGACTGGAGGGATGACTATAAAGTAAAGACAAAAAATGGTCCTTGGACCCAGAGGTGGGATGACGATGATGTTCACTCATGTCCAACTCTTCATGACCCAATTTGGGGTTCTCTTGGCGGAGATATTAGAGTGGTTTGCCATTTTCTTCTCCAGCTCATTTTACAGATAAGGAAACGGAGGCAAACAGAGTTAACTGAGTTGCCCAGGGTCACATAGCTAGTAAGTTTCTGAGGCTAGATTTTAATTCACGAAGATGAGTCTTCCTGACTCCAGACCTGGTGCTCCATCCACTGAGACACCTAACTGCCCAATAGGTGGGATAGCACAGTCATAAATAGATATATGCAAAAGAGATGAAAAGTAGCCTTTGAAGGAAAGGGGTTGGCAGATGGTGACCAGTAAAGGTTTCAGTGGCAATGAACTAAATCTTGAAGGAAACTAGGGTTTTAAGAGGCAGAGATAAGGAAGAAACTTCCACACTAGGCATTCCCTGCACATCTAAAATCATAGGTCCTGGACAGGGGAGAAGGGAAGTAATGACTTACCTTGGATGAGTCTAAGATTTTTCCAATCTCAACATTCTATGATCAATCAATGATTCTATGATGGATGAAGTCTGTGTCACATGACTTGCCATATGAGTTCAAGTGTGTTTAGATGTTCACATGCTTGTGTGCACATACATTTGCTATTCAATAAACTGTGGGCAGGTGATTGGTGGCGATTCCTCACCGGCAGCAGTCTGTAGCCTAAAATTAATCAGCAGCTACATCCGATGGAGGAACATTATTTCTGGATGTCTGTCTCCATCTCTGCAGCTCACTTACCCAGACTGCCCAGTCAGAAGTTGAATCCAAGTTCTTTGAAGATGGAATTCCTACCTCCTGTACTAATTAAACCTCTGGTTTGTGCAGAATTGCATTAAAGCTCAGGGACCCCGGCAGCTCTCTTTCTACATCACAGCCTGAGAGAAATGTTCTTAATTTAAAGGCAATAATTTGCATAAAGCTGCCTGAGACTTTTCACATTTTACTTTATCATTTGGGTTGCAGCTCACAGGGCTGTGTAGCAAGGGCATGGGGTTCCAGTGTAATTGTGAATATGATGTGCTATTGGAGATGGGGAGCCAAGAGGAAGTGGGGGCAAGAAGGCAGAGTCAGGTCAGGAAAGAGGGAGCCATCACCTTTTGCATGATCCGGGCAGGTCTCCCCAGGAAAATAACTTTGGTCGTAACAGCAATGATAATAATGGAGATAATAACAATAATAATCATTGTTGTTTTATTGTCATTATTATTATTACTTAGTCTAGTCTGGTGATTACATTTGTTTAGGGAACTTCTCTGGGACAGGGCTTGGCCAGATCAGATTCAAATCATGCCTCTGATGCTCACCTACATATTGTGTGGAGAGACATAAGTATGCATAAAGAAGAGTTTTAATTCTATTGGGGAGAAAAAAGATGATGAGGAAGAAGGAGGAGAAGGAGGGGGGAGGAGGAAAAGAAGAAGAAGAAGAAGAAGAAGAAGAAGTAGGAGGAGGAGAAGGAGGAGGAGAAGGAGGAGGAGAAGGAGGAGGAGAAGGAGATGAAAAAGGAGGAGAAGGAGAAGAAGGAGGAGGAAATGATGATGATGATGATGATGATGATGATGATGATGATGATGATGATGACCAGCAACAGTATGGATGACTCAAATAACTAGGATTAGGGACTAATACCCTCCTTACTTTCTCACAACTACCCAGTGAGGTAAATATGATTATGTCCATTGTGCAGGGGATACAACTGAGAATTAGAGAGGTTGTGACTTGCCACATAGCTCATCAGAGTCAGGACTTGAATCTAGCTCTTCTGCCTCCAAGACCCTTACTAGGAGTCAAAATGACCTGAGCAGAGCAGTTCTGTTCCTGGTCCACCGTAGAGCTCCTCGACAGATTACTGGGTATCTATCTTTCTTTGTCTATAAAAGGAAGGCAAGAAAACTTACCTCATATATATAGTAAAGATAAGGAACGCCCCAGGAATGACTTCACTTTCATTCATAGATGATGTTTGCCTGACTTTGTCTTCTAGTATATAGACAAGGCCAAGTAAGCCCAGGAATTGAGCAGACCTAGATTTAGTCCCTCACAGGGTCAAGCACACTAGAGAAAAGGTTAGACTTAGTATCAAGAAGACAGAGATGCAAAGCCTGACTCAGATACTCCCATCAAGTAGTCAACAAGCATTTTTTAAAGCACCTACTATGTATAAAACAAAAGTCAATGAGTCCCTGCTCTCAAAAAGCAAACATTCTGAAGTGGAGCCACGTGTGTGTGTGTACGTGCATGTGTACATATATGAATTCACACACATACATATTATATGTGTATATGTATACACATATATGTATGTATATATAAGTATATGTATAGATATGTATATTTATATACACATGCATATATGCATATGTGTGTATATAGATAAATGTGTTTGTGTGTATACAGAGGATGTCCCAAAAAACTTTGTGCATTTTTAACCTTTCAGAGCTTAAAACTATTACCAAGTAGCTTTGCATTTTTAGAGCATAAAGGCAGAATTAAAACTTTGGGGACACCCTGTACCTATACATGTGTGTGAGCATATAAGGGGCTGGCCAGCGAGCCCAGTCCCTTTCTGCATGTGCACTGTTTTCTGTAACATGAACTCGAGTGTGCACAGGAAGAGTCCATCTCTTTACCCCGTGAAGAAGAACCCCCTTTTGATTAGCTTCTGAGCAGTAACCACCGATGCATTCAGAGGCATTAACTGGTCAGGGGAAGGCACTTTCTCTTTTCTGCTGGGGTGGGCTGGAGTTAGAGACACACACTGCAAGACTTTGGGTGGAAGGAAGCCACGGGCCATGTGTTTGACCTCTCCTGCCTTTAGGGGAGGGAACACCACACTCAGCTTCAAAGGGTCAGGAATGCCGAGCTGCCAGAGGCCAGGCCAGAGTTTGGGGTCTGCCAGCACAGAACCAAGGAAATCCAGAGGCCAAGCTCCTGGGCTGGGTTGACCCCAAAGACAAGAGGGAGGTGCTGGTCCATTGAATAGGTTGCATTTGGGAGTGAATTTGTTAGGACAAATACTTTGCAGAAATTGCTTTAAGTTTGATTCTACTCTCCCCAGGGACCAAGATGGGATAGGGCAGAGTGTACTTCCAAGTGTTTGGAGAAAAATTTGTATTTCTAGTCATACCACATCTTGTCAGTAAATATCCCTTGGTAAAAACTAATTGAGAATGATTGGTTACATAAAACTAGCAAGAAAATCACAACTGATTGATTAGGGGGAGAACACATCAAGATGGGGGCATCTAGGTGGTACAGTGGATAGAGTGCCTGGCCTAGAGTGAGGAAAGCTCATCTTCCTGAGTTCAAATTCACCCTCAGATACTTACTAGCTGTGTGACCCTGGGCAAGTCACTTAACCCTGCTTGCCTCATTTTCCTCATCTGTAAAATGAGCTGGAGAAGGAAATGGCAAACCACTCCAGGATCTTTGCCAAGAAAACTCCCAAAAGAGGGTCACAAAATCAGACACAACTGAAAATCTTCTACAAAAATTCAAGATGGGAGCTTAAAATTATGACTTTGGAGAAGAATCATTACAACCTTTCAGGAGTAAACCCACAAACTAGAGGGTAACGGGGAGCTATAGCTTCGCTCTCAGAAGCCTGCCCAGTCAATGTGAGTAGAAGCCTATGTCAGGACGAGGATCCCCTGAATCTTAACAAAGGCCATGTAAGTGTGTACTAGGGTCCAGTACTCCAGTTAACAGCATAACTGTGGAGTAAAGGGGAGAATGCTAACATCTTGGAAAGTAGGAAACACTTCATGTAGAAGCCCAGGGGCACAACCTCAGAGAAGACACAACTTCTCCAGTCTTCTTTCATTAAAAATGGGGATAAGCCTAACCCTAACCCTACTTCACAGGGTTACTGTGAACCTCAAATGAAATCATATACCTAGAGATGAATAAAAAGAATTTAATTAATTAATTAATTATAGTAATAGCAATATAATAATAATAGTAATAAGATGAATCCTGGCATATCCAGCCTCAAAATCAGGACGATCTGGGTTCCGGTCTCACTTCTGACTCTTACTGGCTATGTGACCCTAGAAAGGCACTTATGTCTGGGTGATCTAGGCAACTCTGTTGGAGGATAAACTAGAGAGAATGTTCAAGCCTACGTTGGCAGATGGAATTTCCTCAGTTGAGAGTTCCCTATATTAGTGAAATCATAGGCCCAGTTCTCTTATTGTTGTTGTTGTTACTGTTATTATTATCATTATTATATTTTTAAATCTCCTGCTCTGTGAATAATCCATGGCCAGTCTCAGGGGGTAATCACCTGGCCCTTCTCACTGGTACTAAATTCACTGGGGTGAGAAGTGGAGGTAGCCTGAAGAAAAAAAAATCCTTGAAGGAAGACAAACACCCTAATTAGGGCACTGGGGGCAGCCAGGGAAGGCTATGGGAGCTACCACTGGGACCACATTTCTGGGATGCTCTCTCCAGAGCAGGGTCATTGGACAAGGCCGGCTGGAGGAATTCCCAGGGCAGCGGCCCTCTCCTTCACCCTCCTATTTGAGGCTGTGACTCTGCTCTTGGAATGCCCTTTGTCAGCTGTGGGAATCAGTCATAAACAAAGGAGAAGGAAACTGGAGCCCAGCCCTTGTTTGGGCTGTGATCACAGACCATACATGGGACATCTCACAAAGCAAATGCCAGGCACCCACCTCCTGACTGTCCTCGAGTTCCTCAGCCCACCCAATCAGGCTGGGGCCAGACAGCAGGTCAGGCCTCCTGCCCAGATACAAGGTCAGGGCTCAGATCTGGTAATAGCAGGCAGGAGGTGACTGAGCTGCGTTGTACATTCAACCCAATATCTTTGCTTTTCAAAGTAGACTGTCCTCCTGCTGGCTAAAAATGAGAGAAGAAAAGCCTTGCTCAGTCAGGCTTTGTATTTCCTGAATCAGAAGGCAATTTCTCACTGCTGCCCAGCTGCTCCTGACCCTTTTTGGGCTCAAGACAGCCTCTGGTTTCTTAGGGGACAGACAGTAGCTCCTTCATGCTTGGGAGACAAGCTCTGTCCAGCCCTTCTGGACTGACCACTGACCTTGGAGTGAAAGGGTCTGAATTCAAATTCTGGCTCCATCATTTACTACCTGTTTGACACTGGACAATTTAACAAGCATTTTTGTTTTTTAAGAAGAATGCATGCCCTTCTAACCACTGCCTCCTAGAATTCCTGGTTGCCTTCAAAATCCAGCTCAAACATTACTTCTTCCATGAGGCCTTTCCCAATGCCCCAAATGCTAACTAATGCTTTTGCCCCTCAAATTACTTTGTACTTATTTTGCATATGTATTTATGTATACACGCTGTCTCCTCCTACAGAACATAAGTTCATGAGGGCAAGAACTATTAGATTAATATCTTTGTACACACAAAGCCTGGCACATAATAAGGACCTAATAAATACGTGCTGAGTGATTGACTGAATGACTGGTCTGTTTTTCAGGCACTATGTTAAGGAGACAAAGACAATTCTTGCTGTTGAGTTTACGGGTCACTCTGCCTCAGTTTCCTTTTCTGTAAAATGAGGCATTTAGACGAGATGACTTCAAATGTTTACCTCCATTCTAAAACTACAGTATGGTCCTACTCTAAAAATGGATTCAAAAAGCAGTATGACATAGTTCATTGAAAACTGGCCTCTGAGACAGTACATACTGACGAGCAAGCTCCCTGCTTCCGGGCATATTTCTAAGACTAAGTTGCAGACTGTGTCATCTACACTAATAGAGGGAGCTCCTTTTATCAATAAAATCAGCTCTGGATGCCCCTCCCTCTCCTCAGAAAAATAAAGGTGCCTATAAATTATGCTATGAAATATGTGACTGCCCTCCCTAGGGACTATGAGCTAGGTGGCAAAGGAAATAGATGCTAGATTCAGAGTCAAGATGATCTGAGTTTGAATCTAGCTTCAGACACTAGCTATGTGACTCGGGGCAAGTCATTTACCCTTCCAGATTCAGTTTTTTCATCAGTAAAATGGGAGCAATAATAGCACCTGTCTCCCAAGGTTGCTGTGAAGGTTAAATGAGATAACATAGGTAAGTTTCTTATCCACTAGCTGGTTTTTCAGGGTAGTAAAGTGGCACAGTGAATACAATGCCAGCCCTGGAGTCAGGAAGACCTGAGTTCAAATTCAGCTTCAGACACTTACTAGCTATGTGACCTTGGTAAAGTCGTTTAACCCTGTTTGCCTCAGTTTCTCTATCTGTAAAATGAGCTGGAGAAGGAAATGACAAACCACTCCAGTATCTCTGCCAAGAAAACCCCCAAATGGGGTCAGACACGACTAACTGGCTGAAATGAGGCGGTGCTGATCTGCTTGGTAAAGGGAGTTTCCCAACTGGGATAGGTCTAGTTCAGAAAAAAAAAAAAAAAGGAAATCTCTGAAAAATGGAGGAATTGGAGTAGAAGATCCTCAAACACCCTTCCAGCTCTAAGTCTGTGCTTCTAGTACCAAAGATAGAATTAGAAGGAAGAGCTGGGCATGACTGAAGCAATTAAACAGCGACAACGAAGTTGACCTTTCACACCCAAATTCCTGGACTCCATCCTCTCTTTTCTCCAGCTGGCTGTTGTTTCCTTCTTTACGCGTGGCCCTTTCTCTTCCTCCAAGGTCTGTAGCTGTTTTCTTGCTTATTGGTTGTGGTTCCTGCGGCCTACTCCTTCCTGGAAGGAAAATTAGCATCCTCTAATTTCTCTAAATCTGTTTATCTCTCTCCTTGGCTTCATCACTTTGATATCTTGATAAATCTGTTTCCTCCTATTTTGTAAGAATATTTATGTAAAAAAAAAAAAAAAGTGGAAACTCTCCAAAGGATTGGGAAAACAATAACCCTGCAGATTCTACTAAAGTTTCATTAGATTTATTTTCAGATATATTATGTATAAATATGCAAAAGGTAGTTTAGAACCTGAAATTCAAAATGACAATGATTTAGACAGCGCGATTCAAATATCGGGGGTAGGGAGGGGGACTTTTGTGCACGTGCCATGGTACTCTGCGACACTGAAGGCCCCCCAAAAGACCAGGGAACCCATGGCATTACGGTAAAAGAAGGCAGAAGTGGCCTAGTTAGGTAGAGTAATTAGTTATTTTGTGTCCAAGGGCCCAGGATGTTTGTGAGGGACTTCTTGAGTATCTATATTCTAACAGGAAAAGCATCCTTGAGAAGGAGACAGGTGCCAATTGTTAACAGCTCCATTTTACAGACATTCAAATCAAAGCACAGAGTGGCTCAGATGATATGTGTGCACACACATGCGTGTGCACGCACACACGTGCACACACCTCCACAAGAAATGATACTAGAACTTCAACTGTCTGATGCTTAATAATAATAATGATAATAATAATAATAATAGATGGCATTTGTTTAGAAATAAGTATAAGAATGGGCAGCTAGGTGACTCAGTGGATAGTGTACTGTCTAGAGTCAGGAAGACCTGAGTTCCAATCTGGTTTCAGATACTTACTAGCTATGGGACCCTGGGCAAGTCACTTGACCCTGTTTGCCTCAGTTTCCTCATCTGTAAAATGAGCTGGAGAAGGAAATGGCAAACCACTCCAGTATCCTTGCCAAGAAAACCCCCAAAAAAGGGTCACAAAGAGTCAGACACGACTGAAAAATGACCAAACAACAATAGCATAGATACAAGAAGCACTTTACAAACAGCATGTAATTTGATCCTCACAAAAATTCTGGGAAATAAGTACTGAGGATATTAGGGGAAGGGGGAAGAAAATAAAGCATTTATTAAGCATCTCCTGTATGCCAGTCACTATGCTAAGCACTTTATAAACATTACCTCGTTTGATCCTCACAACAAACCTGGGAAGTAGGAGCTATTATTTTCCACATTTTACAGTTGAGGAAACTGAGGCATACAGAGGTTAAGTGACTTGCTCAAGGTCACATAGTTACCCCACTACAGTAGAGAGATAAACTGGACCTCTGGTTTCATTTATATGGGGAACTTCTGGATAAAGACATCATCGTCTCTAAAACATACAGTTTTCCAGAGAAGCCTGGGACTCTGCTAAATAACTTACTTGCCCTGGGGTCCCACAGCTAGAACTAATCAGAGACAGAATTAAAACTCAAGTCTCCCTGACTTGAAAGGAGGTTAAAATAAATATATACACCATAGCATACTGCTTATCACTTTCAATGGCATTGAAATTGTGACTCACGGAACTGAACTGATCCTATGGAAAGGAAGCTAATGAACGTCAGGTAGGATTTGAAGCCAGCTCCCTCCTGTCTCCAAATCCAGAGAGTATTCCATTATTTTATGTCAACTGACATTTCTACTGTAATCTTAAGACTTAAGCCCACTTCCACAACAATAATCCCGAGGCAGACATTGCAAGTATTATTATCCCCATTTTTACAAAAGAGGAAACTGAGTCTCTTAGAGGTTAAATGATTTTCCTGTGGTTATACAACTAGTAACTGGCAGAACAAGATCCCAAGATCGTGGAATGGATTTTCTAAGTAATCTAACCTCATTCTCTCATTGTGCAGATGGAGAAACAGGCTCAGGGAGATCAAATAATTTGTCCAAGGCCACTCAGGTCATAAGGGAAAGAGTTAGGATTTGAACCTGGGTTCTCTGATGACAAATTTGATGCACTTTCTGCACCATTGCACTGCCTCCTAATGCTATATTAGTTATCAGTTCATTGAGTAAGCAGCTCCTCAAATGTGAAGCCATCCTTCCGAATAAAGACTCCTCCATAACATTAGGTAATAAATATTTCCACATGATAGAATTCAAACAGACACCATTTTACAAAAGGAATGCTATGTGGAGGTAAACTTTTATAAATTGAATGAGACCTCCAACGCACCATAGGAGTTCACAATTTGCTTTATTTATATAAAAAGGGTATAGTAGAAGTAGCTAGGTGGTGCAGTGGATAGAGCACTGGCCCTGGAGTCAGGAAGACCTGAGTTCAAATTCAGCCTCAGACGCATAACACCTACTAGCTGTGTGATTCTGGGCAAGTCACTTTACCCCAATGGCCTCACAAAAAAGAAAGAAAGAAAGAAGGAAGGAAGGAAAGAAAGAAAGAGAGAGAGAGAGAGAGAGAGAGAGAGAGAGAGAGAGAGAGAGAGAAAGAAAGAAAGAAAGAAAGAAAGAAAGAAAGAAAGAAAGAAAGAAAGAAAGAAAGAAAGAAAGAAGGAAGGAAAGAAAGAAAGAAAGAAGAAGGGTATAGTAATGTCCATTGCCCTCATGGAGTTGCTCTGAGAAAGAGATTGGAGGTAATGTACATGGAAAAGTTTATGTATAATGGGAAGCTCTGTGCTAATATTACCATTATTTAAAGGACTATTTTGGTCAAGTAAAGAATCCTTCTGTCATTCAAATTGTCATTCAATGATTTAACCATATTTAAGGCCAGCTTTTTCACAGATCTGCTTTTCCCAAAGTAAGCCATTCTCATATGTTTATGAGAATGGAAGAAGGGTCTCTTATTTCCACATTGTAGGAAACTTTTGATATGGGAATTTTCTCCAATAATGTATTACAACCTATTTATGACCTAGTGGATAAAGCTTTTGATAGGTCAAATCAAATCAACAAAGTATGTATTGACTACCTACTGAATGATACAGTCAAAGGATCATTGGCTCTTTTGGGCAGTCAATAAATATTTATTATTCTCACCTGTGGTTCCAAGAAGCTATAGCACGCACAGCAGCCAGACCCCAGAAATGGAGCTTGGCAGGTGGGCTAAACCAGGTTGAGGGTAAATGACAGACTTCAGACTTGTCAGTGAGTTACAGGGATGTCTACGCCAAGCATGTGAAGACTTGTCCTGGTGGAACGGGCAGATAAGAACAATTTGTTCCAACAGCCATGAAGGCACCTGAAGAAGGCACTGAGGGGTGCTTAGAGTTTGGTGAGACATCAAAGACACCAAGATCACCCACTGCATCCCAGGCCATCGCCAATTGTCCTGAATTTTGTTTTGCCACTGGACTTCCATGACTCTGAAAGAGAGTCAAGCAAATGACTTTGTGCAATTCTACTTCACTTAAATCCAATCCACAAGCAAGTCAAGACATCACCCTCTGATATCCTTGGTCCTTTTCAAAAATGAAGAATGAACAACAAATATTTATTAAGCACCTACTGCATGCCAGGGATTGTGTTAAGTGCTGGGAGTAGGAAGAAAGGCAAAAGACAGCCCCTGCCCCTGAGGAACTAACTCAGAGTCTAATCAGAGAGATACCATGTCAACAACTAGGTACAAATAAAACAGAGATGGATAAATGGGAGATAATCTTAGGAAAAAGGGACAAACATTAAGGGCGATTAGAAGAGGCTTCTTGCAGAAATTGGGATTTTAGCAGGGACTTGAAAGAAGCCATAGAAGCTGGTAGGCAGAGATAAGGAGGGAGAGCATTCCAGGCACCAGAGACGGGAGAGAGAGAGAAGAGTGAGGATGATACCAACATTGTGAGAATGGTGGTAGAATGGTGGTAGAATGGTGGTACTCTTGACAGTAATAAAGAGGTTAGAAAGAGGGAAGGGTTTGGGAGAAAGATAATGAGTTCAGTTTTGGGCATAACAAGTTTAAAATGACTATGAGACATTAATTAAAGATGTCCATTTGGCAGTTGAAGATGTGAGACTGGAGGCGAGAATGGAGAGCAGTAAGTGTTACTTGACTCCTTTCTTCACGTGTAAAATGAGGAAATTGGACTCAGTGTCCTCTAAGGTCCCTGCAAGCTTTAAATCTAAGATCCTATGAATCTAGGGAGCTGCCAAAGTCACAGAGAAGTAATGGGATTTGCCTAGGGTTACACAACTAGCAAGTATCATCAGTGGGATTTGAACTCAGGTTTTCTTGACTTTGAGACTATTTTTCAATCCACGGTGCCAATCACATAGATAGATCTGCCTCTCATATTAATATCTGATGTTTATATATCTGTTTCTCATATTATATAGATATAGATATGCTGTCTAATAGAAAGATAGATAGATGATAGAGATAAGGGCTGGACCTGATTTGGGACTTCATTAATATAGGGAACTCTTGGAAAGAGAATTTACCTCTGCCCATGCAACTCAGCACCTTGACCCAAGAGGATAAATGCCTTCTCTCCCCCAAATTCTAGGAGTAACCTAGGTTAAGCATTTATTAGTACAGTTATTCTTGAGCTCCCACTAGTATATCTCCTATTGATTATCCCATTGAAGTCAACTAGCCAACCAGAGTTAATTAGCTCTTAAAGATATTTAGAAAAGTGGCATAATAAGAAGAGTTGGTACAAAATGTTCCCCTCCAAAAATCTGAGATACTCTCCCACAAGGACATAGAGAGCCCAGAGGAAATGGGACTTAAGTTTAGAGAAAACATCTGGCAAAGGGATTATTGACAAGCCCTGGTTGGGCAGATATCATTTCCTCCTTTCCTGCAGTCCTCTGAAGTTCCCCGGAGGTTTACGTAGCTCTTTGCTGTACCCTGAAGAGCAAGACCCTTGTCATGTCATGAAGCTGTGTTCCTCTCCACTCTAAAGAGTTCATGGAGCTGCTTTTCTTCAATATGTCCTTTCAGATCCTAGCTGGATGAAGTGTTTGTTATTACGGATCCGATGTTAGCCATGGTAAGGTGAAGGTGGAAGTGGTGAAGGGGGCAGATCTGAGCTCACTCCACCTCCCAACCTCTCCACTTACTGCTCTCTGGTTAGAGGACCAAGGGTCTATCTCCTCCAAGTGCTCCCAAAGCTTAACTCTTGACTAGTATGGTCCTACTGGAACCTTCTTCCCTGATATAAATAGGCCCTGAGCTTGGTGTTGTCTAATTCTTTCAACCAGTTCCAATATACTTCATCATCTAATTCCATCCAGTGGCTTGAAACACTTCACTCCATCCCAAGTTAATTAACTAGGTCATTAGTATCTATTTTATGCTTTTGATTGAGTGAGTGACTCAATAGAGTTGTCTAGGAATTGTTCACACCTATGTGACAACTTTGATTGAGTGATTGATTCTGTGCCTCAATCAAAGGGTTGTTCTTTCCTGATAAAAATTTCATGAAATGTAACATCTTGTTAGTTACATTAATTGGAGTTGGGTGATATGGAGCACCCCTTCCGAACACATACATGTAAAGTAACAGCTATACATATTTACTTTGTAATTCAGTAGCGAAATCCAACTTGTTAACTAAAATGTAAAGATATTTTAAATATAATATTGAAGTGTAAGAATCAAGCTTTGACTCGGATAAATTAAGCACCAATGGTATTATTTAATTAAAATGTCACGTGTAACTGTGAGAGAGAAACAGGAGTTTTCAGATAAAAAATATACCCTTAGGCTGTGACTAGGCCTCTTCTTAGTATTAGTTAAGGTGAAGAGTGTGTTTGTAAAGGAGAGAAAGCAAAGGGTGTTAAAGTGCTTTCTTCCGTGAGAAAGTAGAAAGTGTTATGAGGGCCCACAAGCAACCCTGTGCTTCCCTCCCATCAAGAAAGCTGATATCAAAGAAAATTTGTCAAATGTCAGCCTTAGGAGCTAGACTGAATCAAGTAACATTTGAACCTCTCAAGTTGTTTTTTTTTGCCTCCTTGGTGTTTTTTTTTTTTCCTCAGAAGGCAGAAATATGTAAAGATAGCTTACCAAAGGTCTTTTTTAGTAAACAGATTCAGCCTCATCAGGGGGGAAAAAGAGTCTCCGATTAATGGTTTCTTCCGCCAGTCTTGTTTTCAATCAAATCAAAGGCACAGTAGACAGTGAGCAACATCTTAGCTCCCTCAGCCATGCATTGATCTCTACAGTGGATTCCTTCTATCATCATCGACAAAGCCTCTGGCGTGTGGGAGAAAAGGGCCAGTAAGAGCTCCTCTCCATTTCTCAAAGTCCTCAGCACTTCAGGCAAAGGCACAGAGAATGCTAGAGCTTCTGAGCTGATGGCATGCTTGCCAAGAGAATTGAGCAGCGTGATAAGATGCTATTCCTATCTCCCTTTCAACAATGGATCCGTGTCAAAGGGCTGTTGGACTCCAACATTCTTATAATACCATGTACAATGGAAAAGGCAAAGATCCTGATGGGGACAGCCATGGAGGACTCTTCCCACAACTAAAATTTGCCTTTTTAGGAGCACAAATTGTCCTAGATAGAAGCCATCTATTCTGTGGAGTCGTAGACTGGGCAAGTCACTTTCCCCAGTTTACCTCAGTTTCCTCATTTGTAAAAATGAGCTGGGGAAGGAAATGGCAAACCGCTCCAGTATCTTTGCCAAGAAAACCCTGAATGGGGTCATGAAGAGTCAGACACAACTCAACAGCAGCAAGGCAGTGCCAGGACTAGAAACCAAGTCTCCTAATTCCTTGTGCTGTGCTCTTTATTTTTAACTTTAATTTTAATTTTCACTCTGAAATTAAACACCAAATGAAATTAACATATCCATATAAACAGTAGAACAGAAAAAAGAGGATTATTCATCAAAACTCAGGACATCTATGCTTTCTTTTTTAGCATATAATAAGATCAACCTTTAGCTGTGGAAGCTGCCCTGCTTGTCTATGGTTCTTCCTGTGCATTATTTCTTCCTTGTCTCCTTTTTTCCCTTGTTTCCTTCATTCTTTCTTTTCTCTTTTGTTTCCTTCTTTCTCAATTCCTTTTTTCTTCCTTATTTCTTTCTTCCCTCCTTTCCTCCCTTCTTCCTTTCCTTCTTCCTCCTCCTTCCTCCCATCTTGCCTTCGTTCCTTTCTTCTTTTTCATTTTCTTCCTTTTTTCTTTCATTTTTTTCCTTCTTCTTCCTTCCTTCCTTCCTTCCTTCTTCCTTTTAAACTAGGACTCCCTGTCTCACCTGCGTTGGAAATATCAGGGCTACTCACGGCCTAATTGTGCTACTGCTCAGCACATGAGCTTTGTTTCTGACCTGGCCCGGCTCAGTCTTCCTTAGGCAACCTGGTAACCTCTTTTCCCTCCCCTTGCTCCTCCTCCCCACCTTTTCCTAGGGGCTAACTATGTGGAAGTCAAATTTAGTATGGACACCCAATCTTCCACTGTACTCAGAACTTCAAATCTCAAGAGATTCACCAGTCTCGGCCTCCCTGGGAGCTATTACAGACATGTGCCATGACCCCTCCCCCCAACCCGTGTGCTATTTGCATGACATCACATTGACTGCATCAACTCAGTTCAGTAAATGTGTGGTTAGCAGTAAACATGGAATGAAGAAAATCAGTCAGAGTTGGGCACCAAAGATAGGCATCAGGGTGTTTGCTATGATTGTGGGGACTTAGAATTCAGCTGTGGTTGGTTCTGCACTAAAGATGAGGCACCACCCATGTACACCCAGTAGAGTATGAATTCAAGACTGCTTTGTACTGCCTTCAGTGCTGAGGGGGCCTGGTCAAATCAGCCCTGCCCTGCTCTTGTGGAGGTTAAAGTTCAGAGCTAGTTCCTTGGAAGTAGAAACTGCCTCATTTACTCTTTTTTTTTAATTTCTAGTGACTAACACAATGCTCGGCATAGATTAGGTACTTAATAAATGTTTGCTAATTGATTAAAAGAAATGGTGGAGAAGGGAATAGCAGGCAAGACTTTGTGAAACCTGTAGAAAATTAGCTGTGATGGCCTACCAGGTTATCTTAACCTATGGTCCATGAACTTGGGTTTGGGGTTTTGTTTTTTTTTTTTGCTTTTTTGTTTTTTTAAAAAAATACATACTGATAAGTGTACTTTTTTGCAGAATGTTGATATTTATTTCCCCCTTTTAATTAAAGTTATTAAATAATTAAATCATTTTCAATCAACAGAAATCTATTTTCTCTGCCTCCCACCCCCCCCATGCCCCATTGGGAAAAAAAAAGAAGTATAAAAACAAATTCCTTATAACAATATGTGTAGTCAAGCAGAACAAAGTTTCTCATTTGCCATGTTCAAAAAATATATGTCTCTGTCCGTACCCTGAGTCCATCCCCTCTCTGTCAGGAGGTGGATAGCATGTTTCATCGCTGGTCCTCTGGCATATGAATGGTCATAGATGAATCATAGTTCTTACAGCTTTCAAAGTTGTTTGTCTCTGCATTTCAATATAATTGGTTTCCTTTGTAATCCTTTGTTTTATCCATTTAAAACATTATTCTGAGAAGGGACCCATAGGTTTCACCAGTCTGCCAAAGAGTGTCATGACATTAAAAAAAGATGAAGGACTCCTGGTATTTCCTGTCCCACATTCCCTGGTATATGTCCCTGGCTGCCATAAATCCCACCCAGCCTTTTTTCTTCTTCCTCTTGCTCCCCCCAAAGCTTAAAAAAATTCCCTCTTTTGGTGTCCTTAGCTTTCCTCATTAGCCTCAAATCATTCTGAGCTTCAGAGAACCTGACATGATTATTACAAGACAGCGCCTCGTTGCTTACATTTATCTTCTGTTACTTACTCTTGCTACCGCCTTGTATGTGTGTCTTTTTCAAATGTAGAATGGTCCGTTAGTTTCCTATGGGCATACATTGGCCTCTTTATACAACTCCCCTCTTCTTCCTCATTGGAATTAATTCTGATCTTGTCTTTCCTAATTTGACTATTGAGGACTCCCAGATCAGACTTAACCTGAAGAAATTCAAGCCATGGGATCCTGCCTATGTTTTCATGGAACCTTCAAATCTTGTTGTCTTAAATTTTGGGGTTCCTCCAGCAGACTACGGCCAGATTTCCTCTTCTCTGTAACAGTTTCTAAGATGGAGCCATCACTTGTCCCCCAAGCCCAAAGCTCCCCTCATTCCGACTTGAGCTACCAGTTCCTCTTTGTTGGTTAAAATCAGGTCCAGAATAGCAGTTCCTCTTCCCACTTCCTTCAACTTTTGAAGAATGAAATTATAATCAGCTAAAGTCAAGAATTTGTCAGTTATTCTCCTTTTGGGAGAGGGGGGAGGAGAAGAAGAGAAGGAAAGAAAGGAGGACAGGACAGGAGAGGAGAGGAGAGGGCTCTAGTAGATATCAGGACCACTGAAATCTCTCATCATTACTACATAATGCTTCGTACCAGTTTTGTGATCTCTTTTTAGAACCCCACACACAGTTTCTCTTTCTGTACAGGTGATCTATAGCAGCCTTCCATCCCCACATCCCTTCTGCCTTTCCCTTTTTTTTTAATATTCACCCTAGTACTTTTCATCAAATTCCCTCCCTCACGTCACAGTTACTGGATTTCCTTGGATAAGAAGAACTTAACATACATGTTATTTCATCCTCTCCCCCACCCTTCTCCACTGAGTAAGGTAAACTGGAAATGAACTGAATGAGATCATTCAGTCTATCTTCTGTATCTTAAAGATGAGGAAATTTGAGCCCAGAGATGTCAAATCATTTGCCCAAGGTTACACAGGTAGTTATTAGCATTGGAAAGAAAAGGCATGGCAAAGAACTTCAAAGATTATATAGCTGAACCCCCAACCCAAAGCCTTGTATAACACAAATACAACCTCTTCATTTTACAGATGAGGAAAGTGAGGCCCAGAAATAAGACTGGTTAAAAAGACTCAGTCGAGGTTACACAGGTCTTTAGTCTTAGGTATAAACCAAGAGTCAGAAAGAACCTCACAACTACCTAGCGCGACTTCCTCATTTTAAAGATGAGGAAACCAAGTCCCAAGGAGGTGACCTAGTTAGCAAAGGAAAGAAACAACTAAACCCGGGTCATGGAATCATAAAAGTGATCCCAGAAGCAATCAAGTCCTATTTCCTCAGTTCACTGATGAGATGACTGAGACCCCAAGAGGTAACTCATCAATATCCCTTTCTTGAATATTCGTACACTGGTCCCAGCCCCCAGGTAGTGTAGAACTTAAACATGACCGCAGAAGACCACTCTGTCAATCCCTATTTGCCATACAAGACTCTGACTGACTACCCTTGGTTTGAATCCAGGTTCTCAGACTCCAAATCTGACAATTTATCCATCGTCCCACACTCCCCTTGACTAACCATACAGTTATGCGGTTTGGGACCAAATTTAAAGAGTAGTTACAAACCAGTTGATGCCAATTTGGAGAGAGGCCTCCAAGGGAATGCCATAGGAATCTGTCCTTGGTCCAGTGCCATTTGACCTTAGTGTCAATTATTTAAATGAAGGTACAGATTCAATTAAATTCAACACAAATTCATTAATCATCTATTTTTTTTTACAGAGCATTGTGTTCGGTGTTCGGATTACAAAGACAAAAATAAAAACAGTCCTGCCCTCAAGGAGATTATGTTCTAGTGGATAGCAAGCTTATCAAATTTAAAGACAACACAAAGTTGAGAAGGATCGCTAACAGCTTGAATGGTAAAGCGAAGACCCAATAAACCCTCACGTCACTGGAACAAGGGGCTGAGTCTAAGACAAAAGTTAATAGCCATACGTAGAAGGTCTTGACCAAATCACATCTGGTATATTGTTTCTGGGCGCCTTGTTCGAATAAGGACACTTATAAAGGATAGCACAAGAAGATGGGAGAAATGGAAACCTTTCTATAGAATTCCTTAAAGGAGCCGGGATCACTCATCCTGAAAAAGGAAAGACTTAGAGGGAACATGGTAGCAGTCTCCAACTATTCAGAGAGCTATTATGTGGAAGGGGATTAGATTTTTCCTGCTTGGTCCCAGAAGAAAGAACTAGAAACAATGGGTGAAGTTGTAGGGATAGATTTTGGTTAAAGGTAAAGAAAAAAAACCAGAGGTTTACAAATGTAGAGTGCCCTGTCTCAGGAGATAATGAGTTACCCTTTACTAGAAGCTTCAAGGAGAATCTGGATGGCATTTATCAGGAACATTGTACAGGGAATTACTGTTTAGATGTGAATGTATTCCATGGTCTCTAAAGTCCCTTTCAAAAGGGAGATTCTGAGAGTCCATTAGTCTGTGGTTTATAACTATTCAAAAACATATCCAATCCATGCACATTACAGGGGGCCAATAGATGGTACAGTGTATAGTGTTGTCCTAGAACTGAACAGCACTAAGAGGAAGTCCTGAGTTCAAATCCAGCCTCAGACATTTACAGCTGTGTGACCCTGAGCAAGTCATTTAACTTCTGTCTGCCTCAGTTTCCTCAACTGTAAAATGGGAATAATTTTAGCATCTACTTCCCAGAATTGTTGTAAAGATCAAATGAGATTATATTTGTAAAGCGCTTAGCACAATTCCTGGCATATAGTAAGCACTATTACCTATAATAATAATTGTTATTATTATTATTATTATATTTGTAAAATGCTTAGCTTAGTGCCTGGCACATAGTAGGCACTTTTTAACTGCTTGCTTTCTTCCTTACTTGTGAAAGCTTTACAATTAGCAAAGTATTATGGACCAATTACTTGAGAATGACATCAATAAAATGCCAAGATTTTCATTGAGGAGATAGGGCTGAAACACCAAGTTGTTTATCTATATGGCTTCCTTAGCCATAGATGATCAAAAGATGGAGCATTAGGCCAAGGAAATCAGCCTCTCAAATAGTTCTCCCAGTAAGCATGCTGTCAACATGGTGTCAATCTCCCAACTGAGTCCAAGGTCTAAGAAACAATGCTATGGAATCAATTCAGTTCATCAAGTATTTATCAATTGCACATTATGGCACATAGTGGGCATTTAAATGTTTATTGACTGACTGAATGTGCCAGGCACTGCTTCAAACATGGAAGTTACCAAAAAAAAAAAAAAGAAGGAAAAATATGGAACAGTACCTGCTCTCAAGCTTACATTTTGGTAGGGAGATACAACCCATATACTAGTAAATGAAGGAAGGTATGAAGTAATTTAGAAATGGGCAATAAGAGGAATCAGGAAAGGTTTCTCCCAGGATGTGGGCCTTGAGATGAGCCTTGAAGGGAGCTAGGGATTCCTAGAGGAGAGATAAGGAAGAAAAGCATTCCAGGCATGGGGGAAGGCATGAAGGCAGAGAGATGGGATGATATGCAGCAGGAGATTGATGCCATGTTGCCACCACACTTACTGAGAGAATTATTTGGGGATATGAGGTGGACTAGATGACCAATGAACTCCTTTCCATGGTTCTCAGATGGAATGTTGAGTTGAAGGAACAACTCTTAGGTCCAGTTGGGCTAGAATTAGAACAAAACTAGGGGGCGCCATGGTGCACAGATCACTCGGCATGGAATTAGAAAGATCTGTCTTCAAAGCTTGCTTCAAACACTTACTTATTAGGTGTGTGACCCTGGGCATATCACTTACACTATGTCTGTCTCAGTTTGCTCGTTTATATTTTGTTGTTCGGTCGTTTCAGTTGTGTCCAACTCTTTGTGACTCCATTTGGGGTTTTCTTGGCAAAGATACTGGAGTGGTTTGTCATTTCCTTCTCCAGACAGATGAGGAAACTGAGGCAAACAGGGCAAAGTGACTTGCCCAGGGTCACATAGCTAGAAAGTGTCTGAGGCCAGATTTGAACTCAGGAAGATGAATCTTCCTGACTCTAAGCCCCAGCACTCTATCTACTGTGCACCTAGCTGTCCTCATTTGTAACATGGGGATAATAACAGCACCTTACACACCTAGGATCGTTGTGAGGATCAAATGTGATAGCACATGTAAAGTGCTTTGCAGATCTTTAGGGCTGGGTAAATGGTAGCTATCTTAAGGGGAATAATAAAAAATTAGGCTGACAAGATCCGGAAGGCTACCAGGTCAAGGAGTCTGCAGTTCATCCTAGAGTCAATTGGAAGACACTGAAGGGTGTTTTGTTTTGATTTTTGGTTTCTTTGAGAAGAGGAGAGCTGGGACCAGACTTGTGCCTTAGGAAATCATTTAGGCAGCCATGTGGAAGATGGATTGAATGGGGTGGAAAAGTGGGAGAGTTCAGGAGACAGGAGCTTTAACCAGTACACAGCCATGTGCCGACAAGTAAATGGCTCTCCTCAGCCAAGAAGCACCATAATAAAGAGAGATCAGAAGCAATTAACCTTTTAAGGTCTCAGTTTCACCATCTCTACAATGGAACTCATTACACTGCCTACAGAATGTTTGCTATTAATGAATTAAGATCTGTAGCACACTGAAACCCCTGGGAAGGGAAGGTGGCAGGGGGAAGGAGGGGAAAGGAGCAAAATAAATAATAACCCAACAGTATTTAGCCACTAGCTCTAATTTATCCTCACATCCAGACCTGAAACATTATAGTGGCTAGATCTGGTTTCTGGTTAATCCAGTCTGGTTGCTTCATCACCCCTACCTACACGTAGCAGGCCCTCAGGAGATGTTCAGAGGTTTAGAACTGGAAAGGGCTTTTGAGGCCACGTGGTCCAACCCTCTCAGGCCACAAAGGTAAAATGACCAAGGTCACACAGGTAATACACAGCCATTTCCACTTCACCCACAGCAGGATGCAAATGATCTGACCAGTTTACTGGCTCCCTTATCAGGGAACATTCTGTAAAAATATTAAAGAGTCACAGACCTGCAGGTAGGAGGGACCTCAAAGGGCATTTAATCCAGCTCCTTATACTTAGAGATGGGGAAATGGAGGCCCAGGGAGGTTAAATTACTTTTCCAAGGTCATGCAGGTAAGTAGGATTTGAATCAAGGGCCTCTGACTGCAGTTTTGTTGTTGTTTGGTCATTTTTCTGTTGTGTCTGACTCTGCATGACCCCATGTGGTTTTTTTTGTTTGTTTGTTTTCTTGGCAAAGATACTGGAGTGGTTTGTCATTCCATCTCCAGCTCATTTTACAGATGAGGAAACTGAGGCAAACAGGATGAAGGGACTTGCCCAGGATCACACAGCTGGTCAGTGTCTAGGGCCAGATTTGAACTCAGGAAGCTGAGGTGCTCTATCCACTGTGCCACCGAGCTGCCCATTCTGACTCCAGAGTCAATGCTTTTCCCACATAACAAAAGTCTCTCAGCTGAGCCCACTGTCCATTCACCCTGAGCTGGTAGTACATTGCAAACTGAACACGAGTCAACAGCATGATACAGCATATCCCCAGGAAGAAGTAAGCTCCTCGAGGGCAAGAAATATTTAATTTTGTTCTTTCTCTCCAGGTTGCCTGACATAGAGCCTTTGTCATCAAAGGCTTTGCTCATTGAGAACACATTTGCCCATCACCCATTAGATAGTGAGCTCCTTGAGAATAAGTGTTGTGTTTTACCTTTCTTTGTATCCCCATGGCTTAGCATAGTGCTTGGCACACAGCAGGCACTTAATAAATGCTTATTGAATTGATTTGAGTTGACCCCCAAAATTACTTTGAATTTACCTTGTAAACGTTTTGCATTTATTTCTCTGTGTATCTGTTGTTCCTACAGAGCATGTCTCACGATACCAGGGACTGCTTTCATATTTCTAAACAACCAAACAGACTTTTTTAAGCACCCACTGTTTGCAGTGCACTTACAGTGATGCTAGGTTAAGATAAGACATGATTCCTGCCCTCCAGTAATTTATATTCCGGTAGGGAATGAGAGCAACCACTATAATGCATGTACTGCGTGAAACATGTATTTGAGAGTTATAGAATCAAGTGAAATTTGAGGTTTAAGGAGGAACAGATGAGCTTTGATGAAATACAATGGTTTGGGAGAAAGAGTACTGGCTTTGGAGTCAGAAAATCTAGGCTTAACTCACTTCCAATGCTTACTACCTATGTGACCCTGGACAAGTCACTTATCTAGCCTGGGTCTCCATTTCTACATTGGTAAAATGAATGGGTTGGACTAGATCATCTCTGTGGTCCCTTCATGCTCTAAATGTAGGTTCTACTGATCAGGAAGAACTATGATTGAATATCTATCTCTTGGGGATGTTCCTCTTGAATAGGGCTGAGATTTTTAAAATCCCACTGCTCTATCCAAAAAAATAAAAATAAAAATCCAGCTCAAACCTATGCACTATGTAGCAGAAAAGAGTCTTGAGTTGAGACTCTGGAGATCTATCTGGGTTAAAGTTCAAGTTCAGGAAAGCAACTTCTCTTCTCTGGCTCCTCCTCTGTCAAACGAGGGGGCTGGATTCCATGACCTCTCAAGGTTGGTCTAGTTTTGAAAACTCTCTGCTTCCTGTTCCCTCTCTCTGATTATCTTCTCTTATGTTCCTATGCCCGGAGGGCACTCTCTCCTAAACTCCACCTCTTGGAATATCTGGCTTCCTTCAGGTATTGCTGAGCTCAAGCTCGGTCTGTGATCTTTCCTGGTGTTCTCCCTGCCCTGCCCTGCCCTGCTCCCTCCCCACCCCCAGCCGCCAGTGCCTCTTCTCTCTCTTCCTTATCTGGTGGATTTGTTTTGTACTTGCCTAAAGCTGGGTTCTTAACCATTTTTTTATGCTATGGTTCCCTTGGTTGATGTTGTTTAGTTATTTCAGTCGCGCCCAACTCTTTGTGACCTTGTTTGGAGTTTTCTTGACAAAGATACTAGAGTGGTTTACTGTTTTCCATCTCCAGATCATTTTACAGATGAGGAAACTGAGGTAAATAGTGACTTGCTTAAGGTCACACAGCTAGTAAGTGCCTGAAGCCAGATGTGAACTCAGGTCTTCCGAACTCCAGGGGCCGGTAGATGACATAGTGGATAGAGTGCTGGGCCTGAAATCAGGAAGACTCACCTTGTTCCTTGCCTGTCTGCACCATGATGCTGCTGAGAATGGGCAGGCTGTTTCCCATACTAGATTGTAAACTCCTGGAGCACAATTACTGTCCTTGTATCTCTGGTGCCTAGAAAGTGACTGGCACATAGCAGGCACTTAGTAAATGTTTACTGAATGATTGATTCCCCACCCACCTACCCTCATTTTCCATGGGCTCCTTCTTCATTTCCCTGCAGTCCAATGGGTTGAGCTGGGAAGGGAGGCTATCCCTCCTTCTAATGTTACCAACCTTCTTGGCTAAGAAGGGAACTTCCCCAGTCTCTTTCTGGAATTCAGTCACCTGACCATAGCTTTAGTGAATGTGATTATTATTTTCTTTTCAATAAAAAGGAAGCTGCTTGAGGGCAGGGAGTTTTTTGTTTTTATCTTTATATCCCCAGAACCTAGCATGGTGCCAACATAAATGCTTATTGGGTTTATTTGATTTCCCTTCTGTTGAGCTTGGAATTTCCTTTTCTCTCAAAATTAACCATGTTGTATATTGGATTCCAATCTTAGTCCAATGCATCTCACCAAACAGCTTCTGATTAAAAGGGTGGAACAGGCCTGAGTCAAGAAGACCTGAGTTTAAATCTGACCTCAAATCCCTACTAATTGTAAATTAATAGTTTAATTTAAATTTATTTTAAATCTGACTTCCAAAGCCTCCCTGTGTGACCCTGGGCAAGCCACTTCACTTCTGTTTACCTTAGTTTCCTCATCTGTAAAAGGGGATAATAATAGCACCTACTTCCCCATTGTTGTGAGGATCAAATGAGATAATATATGCAAAGCAGTTGGTACAGTGTCTGGCACATAGTAAGTGCTACATTAATGCTGGTTATTAAAAGTCACTGGAAAGCAGTCCGAGGGAAAGTCTAGAATGAACCCAAAGGAGTTCTACTTCAAACCCTTTTTAAGCCTCTGGATACCCTTGAGGGCTGGTTCCCAGCCTCCAGCACTTCTGAGATGACAAAAACAGAGAAGCAAAACCTTGACATGCTGGTTTCTTTTAAGTGAGCTGTCTCCCTCCCTGTCTCAGACTCTCAGCATTCCCCTCTCTTTTGTCTCTCCCATACCCACATCAGCTCCCTGCCCCTGGGGTGGTTTAGACAGCCACGTCTCATATCCCGGGATGCCACAAGCAGAAATGGGCTGGCCTGCGTTGGGGGATGGGATGGGGAAATAGGGAGGTGCTCAGGAGACCTGGTCCTGGTCCTAGAACAGCCATTAACTAGTTGTGAAACACTTTGGGCAAGTCGCTTAATTTTGAGTAAAAAAAAAAATCACCTTTATGGGAGGCCTGGGTGGGGAGCAATTTAGCCTCCTCCCTCCACTCTGACCTGCCCCGCCCTCAAATTTGAGGGTCTTAGTGCACTGCAAGACATGAGTCAACACTGGGGCCTGTCGTCTCCCCAAGTCCAGTGTAAGCTGTTTGAGACCAGGGGATAGTTTATCTTAATCTCTATTTCCATCACCTGGCTTCACATCAGGCACACAGTAGATGCTTAATAAATGCTTGCTTATTAAGAAAGTACTTTCCCCCATTAGCACCAAATCTTTTTGTAGTAACATTGTATACATGTATTTATCTAACTGAAAAGCTAATATTTTTCCCACATCATAGTCTAGACAGTCTTGAGTTGATTAGTGTTTTTCTTAAACTAGGGTGCGCAGAACAGAATACAATACTCCAGATGAGGTCTGTCACCACTGAGCGGAGGAGTGGGACAATCCCCTCTCTATTTCTGGAAGTTAGGCTGTTCTGAATGCAGCCCAAGATTGAAATCGTTCTGTGGTTTGGGGTGTGTGTGTGTATGTGTGTGTGTTTTGTTTTTATTTGTATGTATCTTGCCTCATCTCATTATGACTCATATTGAGCCCCAGTCCACTTAAACTCAGAATCTTTTTTCAGAGATCTGTTGGTTAATCATGCCTCTCCCATCTTATGCTAGCACTCCCACTTGGATAAGTGTAAGGGGTAACATGGATCCCTATTGAATTTTACGTTATTACAGTCAGTCCAATGTAGAAACATTGGCCCGTCAATGGAACCTGGGGCAGTTGCTCATTGTATTAGCTATCCTTCCCAGCTTTGAGCCACCTGCAAATTGGATAAGCCTACCATCCTTGCCTTTGTCCAAGTCACTAATTAAAAAATAAAAAAGTAGAAAAGGTCAAGCCCGGGTCCCCGGGTGACTCCCATGAACAGCTCCTGCCACTGCCTTGATATTACACGATTTTTCTTTGATCCCAGAGGTTCATCCAGTTCTGAAACTTTTTTAATGCACTTCTGGTCTTCAGCCTTGTTGGTCTCACCCTGTGGCCCTCTGATTAGAAGGTGGAGCCATGAACTTTTCCATTTAAGGAGACTTCTCCTCAGATACCTCCTTATTTCCCATCCAACTGCACTCATTTTAAATTTCTCTGGCTTCACCTCCATGCCCCCTCACTGGGTTCTTCCCCTCTCCCCCTCCACTTTCAGTTTTTTCTTATGTATTGTCTTCCCTCTTTAGATTGTAAGCTCCTTGAGGGCAGGGACTGTCCTTCTTTTCATATTTGTATCCCTAGTGCTTAGCACAGTGCCTGGAATATAGTAGGCACTTAATATTTATTGACGATTAAATCATATCTTTTCCCTCTTCTCCATTAGAATAGATGCTTTATTAAATGCTTTGCCAAGACCTAGATCAACTATATCCATAACATTCCTTCCTCTACTCGTTTAACAATTCTCTCTAAAAAGGACTAAGGACCAGATGAGTTCCAACCCTTTCATTTTACAGATGAAGGAACCTAAAGCGACTTACCCAAGGTTGCCAAGCCAGTTCCTAGCAGGGCTTGGAATTCGCCAGCATCCCTGTACATTGCTGAGGAGCATGTGGAAAGGAAGAACAGAAGAGAACAAAAGTAACACATTGAAATTTGTCTTCTTGGCCCCCTTGGCTCACATGAAGGCAAGGGTAAACTGTGATGCCTTCTGAGACTGAGTATGATAGAGAGACCCTGTTCACTTGGCCCCACATCCTGAGATTCAAGGGCATTATAAATATTAATAAAACTTTGCAAGTTAAATCACTTTATTTATGAAGTTAAGGACATAAACTGGGTTTGTTATGTCTAGAAGGAAGAGAATCATTTTCTTGCCTTCCTTTCCGGTAAGTTTTGCCTACATTTTGGGTAAGTTCTCATTCTGTCACTTGAGGGAAAGTTTTATAGTCTGTTATTCTGAGAACTAGAGATCCCTAATTGTGTGTCGGATCATGTGCAAAGGGCTAAGTCTGGTGTAAAGGGCAGAACATTGGCCCTCTTCCTTATTGCCTCTCCATATCCAGCCAGTCACCAAGCCTGTTTCTTTCTACCTCAAAGATCTCCCTCACCCCAGTCTACTTCATGCTACCATCCCAGCTAAGACACTCTTTATCTCTCTGCCAACAGCTAAGATTTACATTACACCTTAGATTTGCAAAGCCCTTTTCACATGTTACCTAATTTGATGCTCATAACAACTCTGAGAAGAGAAGTGCTATTATTATCCCCATTTTACAGAAGGGGGAACTGAGGCTGGGAGAGGTTAAACAATTTGCCCAGAATCACACAGCTAAGGAAATGTCTGGGTGCAGAATTTGACCTCTTGTCTTCATGACTCCAAGTCCAACATTCCATCTACTGTGTCACCTATGCCTACTAACCTTCTGATTGGTTTACCTGTTTCCAGTCTCTCCTCTCTCAAATATTTCCTTCGCATAGATGCCAAAAAAAAAAAAATCTTCTTAAGGTGCAGGTCTGATCATGTCTTTTCTTTGCTCAAGAGCCTTTAGGGTATCCCTCTAGGATAAAATACAAAGTCTTCACTCCTGCTGAAAGCCCTCTAAATCTCCAAATGGGTCTTCCTTCATCCATCAATAAAAGGAGGGGGCTGGGACTCATCCAATCTCCAGGGTCCTTTCTAGATAGAATTACTTAACTAGTAGAAAAAGGGAATGCTGTGGATATAGTTTACCTAAGCCTCAGCAAAGCATTTGATAAATCTGGTTACAAATTAGGTTTCCAGTTTTATCTAGTATTACTCCCCTTTATTCATTCTGTGTGTCAGCCAATCTGTTCTACTTGTGCTCCTCCTACAAAATATTCCAGTTCCCATTGCCACACTTTTGCTTAGGCTGTCCCTTCCTCCTGAAATACATCCCTCTTCACTTAGAACTCTTAAAATCCCTAGCTCCCTTCAGTGCTTAGCTCAGACAATACCTCCTACAAGAGGCTTTCCTGATTCTCCAGTTAGTAGCACCCCTTCCCCATTATTTTGTATTTACTTGGCAAATATTTTGCATTCGTTTATACGGTCAATCCTCAACTGCCATGGGGTTAACATTCCTAGAAAACAGCAAGAAAGTAAAAAACTCAAATGTTGATGCATTGAACCTCTGGGAAATAGGAGGCTAGGTTCCTGAGACCACTGAAAACTGTAATCTTTCCTAGGGATTGCTGAAAATACCCTTTTCTGCATATAATTCTTTATAACAAAACATTAATTCTGATAATATGCACTTTTCCTAGCACAATAACCATAAAATAATCCATAAAATGCAGGGGAGAGGAGAGGGAATGCTGGATGGGATGAAGAGGGTCAGAGGCAACCATGTCAGAACTCAGAGGTAAAAAAGGGAAAGGAGAAATCTGCCATGTCTAATCTCCCTTCCGACTCTGTGGCTGAACTGCTCACAGAAACCTCTGGTGAGTCCCCAGCCCGATCTGAGCTCGGAGCTCCCACCTGGGGCAACTTTGGCCAAGGCCAATCTGAGGAGGATATGGCAGGCCTTGCTGTTCTGTGTTGCTCTACAGCCCATTCAGGAGTCTGGCTGGAATGGAGCGAGATGATGGAGAGAAGGAAAGACACTCACTTGGCCACTGGAGTGCCTGGAAGAGAGTGGGGGTGAGCACCATCTCATTTACACACAAACGTAGCAGCTTTTGCATTTTTTAATTCCCTCATTGCACACTTGAGAGGGTTCTTTAGTACATTCTGGAGCAGATTCACAAACACTTCTCCGAATCCTTTCCTCCTCTTTGCCGATACAAACTTATTTTTTCTCTCACTGCTCGTAGCTCCAATGTGCGGGGTTGCCAATAAGAAAGTGAAAATGAGGCTACTAATAACCCGAATGCTTGAATTCGAGAAAGTTAAACGTGTGAATGTTGAAGGTTGACTGTACATACATATGTGTTGTATTTCACTCCCAATAGAATATAAGTGCTTTGAGAGCAGAAACTCATTTTTGTCTTTGTACCCTGAGAGCCTGGCACGTCAGCTAACACATTGTAGGTGCTTAATACATTTGGGTTGATTGATTGACTGATTAGTTGACCTGGATCCTGCCTTTGACATGAACTCAGTAAGGTAACCTTGAGCAAGCCCATTTACCCCTTTGGAGCCTCAGTTTCCTCATCAGTAAAATGGAGTTGGACTCAATGATCTTGAAAGTCTGTTTCAGCTCTGAACCTGTGAAAATTGTTTCCAGCACTGGGTTTATGTCCTCATGTCTAGCTAAATATCTGTCTTCCCTCCAGGAGCCCTATCATGTTTGGGAAGCAATATGTATGTTTGTATATATCTTCTTTCATTTACTTGACCTCAAATCTCAAGAAGGGGAAAAGGAGAAGCATGGTTGGCCTCTTACAATGAAAGAACCCAATTGCATGAGCAGAAAGGGTCAGCATCTCCAAGCTGCATTTGCTGAATTGTGATTACAGGGAGGCCTTGAGCAGGGAGGGCTACGAGGGTTTTCTCACCTTACAGTCAGACAGCTCAACTTTTAAATGTCTGACAGCCTCAGCATTAAAGTTTAATAACGATAATAATACTTTGTTCTATTTACATAGCACCTTTCATCCCAAGAACTCAGAGGGTTTACAGACATTATCGCATTTGTCTTCACATTATCCCCCCTCCCTTCCTTCTCTTCTCACCCTCTCCAGCCAAATTAGGGGCAAGTGTTATTATCTTCATTTTACAGACTGGAAAACAAAGGGTCACCCTATTCTGGGTGTCAGCGAAAGGAAGCAAGAGATGCTCTGTGCTATGATCAGGTACCGTGCAGCAATAGCCTTCCTACTAATGTTGCATGCACATTATAGACCAGAACCTTATGAAAAGGCAGAGGCTCAGTGGAAAGAGCTCCAACCTTGGAGTCAGGAGGACCTGAGTTCAAATCCAGCCTCAGACACTTGACACTTAACTATGTGACCCTGGGCAAGTCACTTAACCCTGATTGCCTCACAAAAAAAAAGAAAAAGAAAAAAAAAGGTAATGCAGGGAACCACCTAGATAGTGTGATTTAAGGTTTGTTGTTGTTGTTATTGTTGTTGTTGTCGTTTAGAAGCAGTGACATCAGAAGTGAGATGTCTTAACTTGCAAGTGAATTGGATTTGAGTGAGGCAGAGCTGTGCAAAGCCATCAGCCTCACTCTCTCCTCCAGTCATCTGGTAGCAAGGTCAGGATGACTGAAGATGGCCCCAGATGCAGTGAGAGACCTTGACCTTTTTAAGCAAAGGTCTTTCCAAGATCTCAGTTTGTCTGAGGCAACAGCCACTCAATAATTAAAGGTTAGATATAAAGCGAGGCAAAAGATGGCCTTGTTTGCCTTCACAAAAGAATCCATCTGGGAGGGGAACACCCTCAGTTTCGGCCAGAACAGAAACAATTGCTATTTGCATCCACTCTGAGACATCAAAACCCAAACAGTGAAGGAGTGAATGTGACTGAAGGACTGCCACCCAAAAGCACCTCTTCCATTGGCCTGCCTTAAATTGCTCCATTAGAGATTCACTCCCTTAGCTAAGACTTATTAGAACCCCTCTATTAAAACATCCACAGTGCCTGGCCCATGGTAGGCAAGGAGCAAATATTTATTGATTTATCAATACAAAAATTCCTAGGAAAGAGAGTGTTACCAGCTTTTAAGACTAGAGGGTGAATTAGCTTCTGAAATTGCTTTCCAATGAGACTGCTAGCTGTGGAAAAAGCTCTGAGGGGAGGGATCTCGGACGGGTAAATTTTGATCAAGAAGTTGTTGTAAAGGGATGTGTCAACAGCCCAGAAAAGGTATCACCAGAGAGGACACCACAGTAGAGGTTTCAGAGCGACCAAAGAATACTGGTTCCTCAGAATGGAAACCCTTGAGAGTTAGAATTTTGAAAAAAAAAAAAAAACAGACGTAAGAGGGGCCTAAAAATAACCTCTCCTCACTTTATAACTTTGCCTACATCTGGTCCTATGAGACAGAGTGAGTCAACCTTGTGAAGGAAAAGGGGGGGGAGGATATAGGACGTTGCAGGTCCTCCATTCAGCTGCCAGTCCTGAGAAATGAGATGACAAATTAAAAGGCACAAGGTCTCTTTAAGTAAACAAAGTTCTTGGCTAAATTCAAACCAAGTATTTAATAAGGACTGACTATATATTAGGTGCTGAGGACCCAAAAACAAAGAGAAAAAAAAAAGCCAGTTCCTCACCTCAAGGAACTTACATTCTGTTAGAAGCTTCAAGTAATTTTTTTTTTAAATTTAATCCTTATTTGAAGTTTTGCATGAGCTGATCATCAAAGTCAAAATTAACTGGCATGAAGCCCCACCATAACCTCCCAAGGGAATGTGTCACATGGGGAGAGAAGTGGGCAAGGTTTGCCAATCAGCCCTGCCCAGCAGTCCAGTCAGTGACCTGTGAAGGTTTTCTGCTGGGGTGGAAAGGAAGGGGATCCCGGCACAGTGACCAGTCCTCACTGAAGCCATCCCGATTTCCTTGGTGGCAGAATGGGCTTTTTACCACCTGAGTTTTGGCTCACAAAAGGAGGATGTTTTGTTTGGTAGGTGGGAAATCATTCCAATTGTACTCTTTTTTTCTGTTTTCTCAAATAAAATATATGGATGCTTTTATATCCCACAAAGAATTGTTATAGCCATTTGAATCTAGGTTGTTTCACAAACAAACATCTTATTTTTAAGCAGCAAAAGCAGAATGTTGCCATCCCTCAGAGTGGAGGTAACTTACTAGAAGACTGAAACTGGAGATCATTGGTGGAATGAGGTGAATTCTAGAACATCTTTTTATGGTTCTGAAGAACCCAGCTCTAGGGATTACCAAAGACCATCACAGTGGGATCTAGGCTGAAGAACTCACAGAGCCAGGCACTATGACATCACCAATTAGTCCAGAACTAATCCAGCACATTTCAATTAAGCTAGTATTTATTAAAGCACTTACTTTAGGCTGGGGCAGTTACATGGTTCAGTGGATAGAGTACCAGCCCTGAAGTCTGAAGACTGACCTTCAAATTTGACCTCAAATACTTCCTAGCTGTGTGTCCCTGGGCAAGTCGTTTAACCCTGTTTGCCTCAGTTTCCTCATCTGTAAAGTGAGCTGGAAAAGGAAACAGCAAACCACTCCAGTACCTTTGCCAAGAAAACCCCAAATGGGATCATGAAGAGTCAGACACAACTGAAAATGACTGAACTGACTGTATCCAAGGCACAGTGCTAAGTGCTCAGGCTACACATCCCCAAATGAGACTGACTCTTCCTTGCAATGTCTTCCCAAGAGGGTTGTGGTAAGCTCAAATAAGGGAATATGTAGACTAGATGCAAAGTGTTTTGCAAATTTGAAGGTACTATTTAAAGCCCAGTTACTAGTATTAGATCACTTGCTGTGCACAGTGGAATAGAAAATTGGTGAGCAGATACAAGGGAGCAGAGTATAAGAGGAGATGAGACTGGTGGCCCTGAGCAAGTAACTTGATACTTCTGTCTTTACTTTTCTGTGTATATATTTCATTCCAGGTAAGGTGAAGCTCTGAAGACAGAAGCTTTTTTCATTTCTTTCTCTGAATCCCCAGTGTCCATCCCAGTACCTGGCACAGATAGCATTTAATAAATGTTTGCTCCACTGAAGTGAGTGGAATTGGGCAGGGCACTGGTGATGCCATCCCAGCATGGTAAAGCCAACCCCGATAAAGCATTTCAATGTCTTGGCATGTCCCTTTAATTCAAAAACAGGTTTGATTTGGGCAGTAAATTTGATAGCCAGGGTGTGGGAAGTCTAAGATTAAACCCCTTGGTCAGCAAAAATCATCTGCCTTGAGAGTGCCTGGAAATGCACTAGTTGTCAAGGAAAGAGAGTTTTATGCAAATATCCAAAGCTCATTCTCATAATTTTCAGTCATTGGCTGAATGTGGGAAACCAGCTCTGAGGTCAAATAATAAAATATGATGATTTCAAAGGGGCCAAAGAAATCAGGTAAATTACGTTTAAGAATGAAAACTCTTCTTGGAATATTGACTATAACAAATCAGGCCCACTGGCATCCAGTTCCAGGTGCATTTTTAATGTCCTTAAACCTTAAGGATTTTACAGTAAACATCTATAGGGTGCCAAAAGCTCTTTTGGACACATATGGCTGATTCACTCATTGCTTTCTTATGTAGTGACTCAGTAATGTGCAAATCCCAGAGTCTTAAAGGATTCTTTCTGGATGAATATAGTTTTCCTTGGATCTAGATGTCAATAATTCTCGAGGACACCAAGCAGATTTGGAGTACTAGCATTGCCTCTACACGGTGTTCATGATACAAACCAAAAGATGGCTTTCTTTATCCCAAGGTGCTACCAACAATTGGGTGGGTGAAGCCAAGAGGAGACCTGCCATGATGAAGCAAGAAGCAAGAAAATAACAAGAAAGAGCCACGGGTGAATGGGATTGTGAACTAGGTGCAGTGTGTCTGGGATGCTGTCTCATTTCCCCCTAAGCATCTTCTCTCTTCCCCCAGACTGTCTCCAATCTTCCATCCAGACTGTCATACCCTGGTCATTGTTATTCATCCTTTATTCTCCAAGAGGACCAATGACATCAGAATGGTGATATCTAGACCTGCAAGTGAATTGACTTTAAGTATGAGGCAGGGCTATGTGAAGTCATTGCCCTCACTCTCTCCTCCAGAGTCATAGGAGGCCAGTGGCAAGATTCAAGTCAATATGAGTGGTGATGGCCTAGGATAAAATAGGAAACCTTGACCTTTTCTTTTTTAAATTTTTTTAAATTTTTGATTTTTTTAATTTTTATTTTTTAAACCTTGACCTTTTTAAGCTAAGGTCTTTTCCAGGTCTCATTTTGTCTGAGGAAATGTCCATTCAGTAATTAAAAGGTAGGTAAGAATTGAGGCAAAAGATGGCCCAGTTTGCCTTCACAAAAAAAAAAAAATTGATCTAGGAAGGGAAAACCCTCAGGGTTTCTGACCCTGGACCTACTCATAACCTGGGTTCCAATCTTCATTTTGATAGTTGTGACCTCAGGCAATCCACAACCTTCCTGGGTCTGTTTCCTTATCTGTAAATTGAAGAATTTGGATCTGAATTCAGTTGGCTTCTGAGCTCCCTTGATCTAACCCTATGCTCTATCTTCTGAACCTCTCCCTCCATAGTGGGATCCCCTGGCTTAGCAATTTTTAAGCAGAGGCTGAATGATCACTTGCTGGATATAGTATAAAGAGAATTCCTGTTCAGATACGTGTTGGACTAGGCAACCTGGGAGATCACTCCCAGTTCTGTGATTCTGTGGTTCTTTGATCTTGCCCCCATCAAATCTGCCAACTGTGCTATTCCTGTTACCAAAATGAGCAAGGCAGGGCAACTGAGCTGTGTGGGTGGGAAGACAGCAATTGAATTCACAAGAACACCTCACAAGTGTGCCAGCCTCTCTCCTAGAGTACCACTACCTGCAGTCAGCAGATTCAAAAAGGAAGAAAGGAAAGAAATAGGATTTTCTGGATGGTGTTCTAGGTTGCCCCACTAAGGAGCAGTTATAGAACCAGCCACCCTCGAAAAAGGCGAGAGGAGAGCCAGGTGAAGCCTCTTTTTCTGCAGAGCACTGAGGCTGGAGCAGTTTTGTTTTCTCCTTCCTAGGAGACTTTCCCTGTGTAGCTGGCTGTCTTTGGGTAACTTGGTGCTCTGTGTGTCCCTGGCAGAGTCTTGTGTGACAGGTCATGTCGTGAGCTGCCTGAGGCTTGGGGCGCAGAGATCACCAAAAGGTTTGGCAGTGATTAATCTGCCATAAGGTCTGCGTCCTTGACAACACCTTCTGAGACTTTTCTTACTTTCTCAGGTGTGCCTGCGCTACAGATCAGGGGACCCTGAAAGCTTCATACTGTTATCAGCCAATTACAATGGAAAAACCCGTGAATATGGACTTATGAGACGGAATTTCAAATCATAGTCCCTCACTTAGCTGTGTGACCTTGGGTGACTCATGTAATCCTCTGAATTTCTGTACCCTCATCTTTAAGATGAAGATAATGGGAGGTGCAGGACCAACACTTCCCAAAATATTTTCTCCCAGAAAACCAGAGCTCAAAGATGCGGATGTCACAATGTCTATGGAACAATGTGTACCCTGGGGGTTCTAGATATCCCAATTGGAGGCTGGTCCTCCACTTTTCTTTCCCCTTTACTGTGCTCAGGAAATCTTCAAACCAAGAGGAGACTGGGTGCTGTTACAGGGCCAAATTAGAAAAGGGAAAACCTGGAAGACAGCAAGGATGCTGAATCCCCCTAACCTTCATGAATTTATGGGCTGGTTTTGGTCCTCTTGAAAGATATTGGGTTTTTTCTTTGGCGGTGAGAGGAAGACATTACCTGTGTTCTGCACACATTTAGAACCAAGTTCTATGAGAAAAAGGTTCCCATGGTTTTATTTGCTTTGGGAGAAGCCTGGCTGCATTTCTCCCCAGTGACAGCATTAGCTGCGAGTTCCAGCAGCCTCCTGCTGCCCACTGTCAGCGTGGGTCACTGTCACCCAGCTTCCTGAGGTACGGCCAGCTCTCTCCAGGACTTCCCCCACCCCTTCTGTGCCCGTAACTTTGAAACTACATGACACCTTAACCTTTATAAAGATTTCTTCAGGACAGCATTTAAAAACACCCAAATCTTTCCTGACCTTTATATTTTAGTAGAGATTTTTTTTAAATTGATGTTACAATATTTTTTCCCCCAGCTATGGCATTTTTAAAGCCATTTCAAGGGGAAGTTCACTTTAGCTCCCCATCTTATTTCAGGCCAATCATTAATCATGAAGGGAAGATACCACTGACTCAAATCCAGCTTTATTATGCTTTTGTATTCCTGACATTTCCTTTCTGTTATCCAGCTGGAAGTCCTAACCTTTCTTGTTTATAATCTCCAACTCCAGCTTTTGATGACCAAGTTCCATCCTTCCTTCATCACTGTCCATATCTACCATGCTGGGTAAATATGGCAACTCTAGCATACTGGTCTATGGAGATGGGTCTTGGCAAGTGGTATTCCATGAAGAAGGCTGGGTAGCTATCACAGACCCTTCTGCCAAAAGCAAGACTTTTCCTACTCAATCAATCAGTCATTTATTAAGCCCTTACTACGTGCCAGGCCCTATAATTGCTAAAAAAAAAAAAAAAAAGTGCTTGTCCTCAAGAAGCTTTAAATCTAATGAATTCATGGAGTTTACAATCCAATGGTTCCTAAGTGATGCAACTCGTGTTCTTAAAAATGTAATGAGATTCTGAACTGCTTTTCTAGAATGAGCCCAGCTACATCACCCCCTCAGGGTTCTAGAAGTTTATCAATATTTTCAGTTTTGTCCAACTCTTTGTGAACCCATTTGGGGTTTTCTTGGCCAAGTTACTGGAGTGGTTTGCCGTCTCCTTTTCCAGCTCATTTTACAGATGAGGAAACTAAGGCAAACAGGGTTAAGTGACTTGTCCAGGATCGCACAGCTGGGCAGTGTCTGAGGTCAGGTTTCAACTCAGAAAGATGAGTCTTTCTGACTCCAGGTCTGGAACTCTTAAGTCTAGAACGTATCCCTGAGAATTTGGGGGTGACTTTCTCTAATGCTATCAGCTTAATAACTGTCCATTATCAGTGCCTAGTTAACCAATTAATATCAGTTACCTTTTTATTGAGGCATATTTTCTGAAAATTAGTACAAGTACAGAAGTTAAAAACATATCCCCCCAATACTTTAGGGCACACTCCACTCTATCTCACCTTGGTCCAAAGGTCTAGCCATTGAGCCAGTAGGCTCCTTGAGAACAGGGACTGTTTTTCACCTTTCTTTGCATTTTAGGGATTAACACAGTGCCTGGCACATAGTAGGTGCTTAATAAATATTAGTTTGACTGACAGTTCCACCTAGTTACCTCTAGAAGTTAAAGGTAGAAAGAGCAGGTCACATGGAGGAGAAAGAGTCGTGTGTGTGTGTGTGTTGTTCAGGGTGCTAATTATTTTGTAGGTTTTAAGAAGTAAAAGATGTCATTTTTACCTTTGAGGAACTTAATCTAGTTGGGAGATCAGACAAGTCAACTGTACAAGCAAGGATGGGGAAGATGTGGTTAAACAACAGTTCATGTGGAAAAGATCTGGGGGTTTAGGTGGACTTCCAGCTCCAAATGAGTCAATGTATGATGTAGCAGCCAAAAAAAGCCAGTGTAATTTTAGAACACATTGGTAGAAGGATGGTGTTCAGAATGAGGCAAGGGAGAACCCTGGTTTCTTTCGCTCTGCTCAGAGTATGTGAACTCTTGTGTTCGGATCTTGGCACCAAAATTTAGAAAGGGCATTGATAAACTGGAATGCATCTCGAGGAAGCCAACCAGGATGGCGAGGAGACTTGAAACCTTGGCATATGAGAATGGATTGAAGTAACTAATGATTTCTAGACCAAAAAAGGAAAGACTTGAGAGGGATGGGAAAGTAGCAAAGAGGAGATACATAGCAACTATATTCAAGTGTTGGAAGGGCTATTAAGTGAAAGAGGTGGGCAGACCTGTTCTGCTTGGACCCAGAGGACAGAACTAAAAGCAATGGATTGAAATTGAAAACAGGTGGAGTCAGACTGATAACAAGAGAAAAAAACAAAGAACAACTAGAGCTGTCTAAAAGTAGAATGGATAGTAAGCTGGCTTGGTCAAGGATGAGGAATGGCCCTAAATAATACTAATCAACCAAGAATTTTATAGCATTTTAAGGTTTGCAAAGCACTTTACAAATATTATCTCATTTTATCCTCTTAATAACCATAAGGTAAATGTTAGCATTCTCCCCATTTTGCAGATGAGGAAACTGAGGCAAACAGAAGTTAAATGACTTGCTTCAGGTCACACAGTGAATGCCAGAGGTCACATTTGAACTCAGGTCTTCCTGACTCCAGTTTTAACACTATCCACTGTGCTACCTTGCTGCTTCCTCGAGGTCCTTTTCAGCTTGGAGCTTCAATGATTCTAAGGAAAGGTCTTCTGTAGTCCAGAATTTCCAGACCACACACATTGGCCATGGACAGCTCTTAGAAAACGCTGCATTTAGAGAGAGAGAGAGAGAGGAGACAATGCAATTATTTATTCACTCAATTGTTTATTCATTCAGCAAGTATTAGAGCCTACTGTATTTCTATCTTAGCTCCTGTGTTCTAGTCTCTCATTCCTATGTGCTTTCACTTGGTTTATGACTCCTGACGCCTGCTTTTACTGTCTTCCTTGCCCTGGAGACTGTACACTCTTCAATGCTCTGGTTTGCCCTGACCCAGGCTCTACCCACATTTTTCCTTCTTTTTCCACTTCTGAACATTGAAACTCTGCCACCTCCTTATCATTCTGCCCACTCACCATCACCCATCCCACCTACTCACCACCCACGCCCTTTCTGGGAAAGGCACAGCTTCTGCCAACTTTCTAGTGAATTGATGGTTAATTCTTGCCTGTTGTCAGCTTCTGGCCCTGACACTGTCCTAGGCACTGTGGGAAGTTACAAAGAGAATAGCTTTTATTTCTATAGAGGTATAAAGTCAGCAAAGTGTGTTACATATGTTAACTCAGCAGATCCTCACAATGAACCTGAGAGGAAGATACTATTTGTTGAGGTGAAGAAACTGAGGCTATGCGAAAACAAGTGACTTGCCCTTACATAGCTAGTGTCTGAGGCAGGATTTGAACTCACCTTCCTGATTTCAAGTCCAGTGCTCTATCAATTATGCTGTCTAGCCGAGGAAAATATGTCCCCTGCTTTCAAAGGAGCTGACTGGATATTACCATGGACTAGGCACCATGGAGGGCAAGAGACAAAGATAAATAAAACATGGGTCCTTCCTAGAAACAGCTGGTTGGATATCAGGGGATCATAGATTTAGAGTGAGAAAGGGCATTCAAGGCCATTTAGCAAAGCCCTGAGGCCCCTTAAGGTGACTTAACCAAGGTCACACAGGCAGTGAGCAGCAGAACTAAGATTCAAACTCAGGCCTCTGATCTCCAAATGAGAACCTTTCCATTGCACCATATTGTCTCCCATGACACTGTGCCAGGCACTATGGGGGGAGGGAATAAAGAAGAATAAAATAGGCTGGTTCTCCCCAAAGAAATTAACTGGACACGACACAGTTCTAGGCACTATAGGAGTGAACAAGACACAGTCCTCACTGCCAAGGGGATCATGAATAATAAGATCCTTACTAGCTTGGAAAGATATGTGCTGAATGCCCCACCATCACTGGGACCCAAACCTGAACTATTTATGTTAGAGAAGGTTTCTGTGATGCCATAGCCTCTGTATCTGTCTCTATCTCTATCTCTGTCTCTGTCTCTGTCTCTCTCTCTCACTTTCTCTGTCTCTCTCTCTGTCTGTCTCTGTCTCTCTTTCTATATATAAATTTATAAATTTTATATGTATATATTATATATGTGTATATATTTATAAATTTTATATATATATATATACATATTTACCTGTACTGGATTCTTATGCCCCTCACCCTCACAGTCTTTGTCCCAAGATACCCGTGTAGCAGGGAGAGTAGTATGTGCAGTCTACAATCAATAAAGTCACCATTTGCTATTTTTATTGTTGAGTCATTTTTAGTCATCTCCAACTCTTCATGACCCCTCTTTTTGGGTTTTCTTGGCAAAGATACTGGAGTGGTTTGCCACTTCCTTCTCCAGCTCATTTTACAGATGAGGAAACTAAGGCAAATAGGATTGAGTGATTTGTCCAGGGTCACACAGTTAATAAGTGTCTAAGGCTGGATTTGAACTCAGAAAGATGAATCTTCCTGACTCTAAGCCCAGTGCTTTATCAATTGCACCTCCTAGCAGCCCTAAAGTCACCATATTCAGTGCAAAAAAAAAAAAATTCCATGACATTTGTGCACCAGCAGTTAGTCATGCCCCAAACAATGGACATCTATTTCATTTCCAGTTCTTCGAGCCAGAGTCTTTCTCAGCGCAGGCTCTTGTGGCCCGGGCTGATGCCACTTCACAAGAGTTAAGAAACTGCATCCCCTCCTTCAGCTGACCTTTCCAAGGTACTTAGCAAAGTGCTAGGCACACAGCGGGTTCTCAGGAAACACTTGTTCACGTGCTCCATCAAGGTGAATTCTTTGACGTATGGAAAAAGATACCTCAGCTCGCTTTGGGTTAGTGGTGATGACGCCAGCTATGATGATAACAGACATTCACATCCTGCTTTGAAGTTTACAAAGCATTTCACAAGCATTCTCTCCTTGGAGGAAGCATCCTTCTGCATTTTCCCAGAAAGCTGCTAAGAAATATTGTGATCACAGAACCATGGGAAGTTAAAACTGAAATGGGGTCTCAGGTATTGTCTAATTAGTACATGTGTGGAGAAGGAAACTAAGGCTGGGAAAGGTGATTTGACTTGTGCTATAAATCACATAGCAAGTAAACGACAGCTAGCACTAGAATCTAGGCCTTCTTAGCACCGATTCAATACACAAGGATGACTTTCCATCCATTTCAAGAATGCAGCACCATTCCAAGGGAAGGGACTGTGTCCCAGTATTCCAGGCTATTGGGAAGCAGTGTGCTCATAGGTGCACTGGGCATGGTGAGGGGCACTTGGGAGCAGAGACTGGAAAGCTGGCTGGATTCTTATTGGCTGCCCTAATTGCTCACTAGCCTTGGAATAGCTCTGCAGTCATAGGAAGGACATGAAAACTTCCAGGTACCTTTCAATAGCATTTTTTAAAAATGCAGCTAGCCATATCCTGGCCTACACCTTCAAGGTTAACTGACCTGAAATGACAATCTGCTCTGGTAGCACTGTCCAGATAGCATACTTGGAGACCTAGATTCATACCTGGGCAAAGTTTTGCCCTCATCCTGAATCACTAACCTCATGATTTCAGAGCCGAAAGGAAACTCAGAGGTTACTCATTTTACAAATGAGGAAATTGAGACCCAAAGAGTTGAAGAGACTCACACAGCAGGAAGTAGACAAACGGAAGTTGGAAGCCGATTCCTAAATTATCTGCTAGTAATTTGATAGAGGAGTGAGAGTAGGAGGGGAGGGGTTTGGAGTGGACTGGGGGTCATATGACCTGCGTTCAAATCTCCATTGTGTTACTACCTGTATGTCCTTGGGCAAGTCAACCTCTATGGGCCTCAGTTTCCTAATCTGTAAAATAAAGTAGTTGGAGCATCGATTTAGAGCTGGAATGGACTTTAGAGGACATTAAATTCTGACCTACTGACTTTACAGGAAAGGAAACTGAGGCTAAATTGGGTTAAATGACTTTGCCACAGCTAGTATCAAAAGCAGGATTCAACATCTGGTCTTCCCAATTCCAAGTCCAGCACTCTAAAAACTGTACCTCCTAACTGCCCAAACCATGGTACTAGATAATATCTAAGGTCTCTTCTAAATACACACATATCTTTTCCCCCTGTGTTACATTACTCATTGAGCTAGAGCTCTAGTCTTAAAATATACGTTTTGTACTCATAAATCATAGCACCAGAAATTTGGTGTTGGTAGAGACATCAGAGGTTACTGAAGTCCAACCCTATTATTTTACAGATGACAAAACTGAGGCTTAGAGATTAAATGACTTGCCCAAGGTCATGAGAGGAGACAAGGACCTGAACTACCATGGGTAGCTGTGTGAGCAGAGAGAACAGAACATATGATAGAACTGTTGTAGAGATAGAAATGACAAGATTTGGCAAGTGAACCAAATATAGGATGAATAAAAATGAGCAGTTAAGGATGACACAAAGATCCTGTATTTGGGGAACTGTAAGGATGGTTGGTGCCCTTAATATAAATAGGAAAGTTCACAGAAAGGGAAAGTTTATGGGGGATGAAAATGAGTTCTGTATGGGACACATCAAGTTTGAGATGCCTACAGGGCATCCAGTGGGAAATGTCCAATAGGAAATTGACTCTGTGGAATTGGTACTTGGGAGAGAAACTAGAGACAAGTATCCAAATCTGGGAACCATTGGCACATGGTAAAGAATACACAGGAACTGATGAGGTCACCACGTAAGACAGTAAAGAAAGAAAAGAGGAAAAAGAGCCCAGGACTCTTAAGAGCCTTGCGTAGATTCATATTTAGGGAACATGACATGGATGATGACTCATCAAAGAAGATGTAAAAGGAATGGTCAGGAAGATTGGAGGAGAAGCAAGAGAAGCAGTGTCACAAAGGTGCAGAGAGGAAAGAATATTAAGAAACAGGTCAAAAAGGTTGGGAATTGCAAAAAGCCCCTTAGTTAGTTTGGGCAATAAGGAGATCATTGGTTGACTTTGGAGAGAGCAATTGCTATGGAGCAATCAGACCACAAGCCAGACTGCGGAAGATTTAGAAGAGTTAGAGAAGTGGAGGAAAGTGAATTGCAAACTTTAAAGCACCACATAAATGTCAGTTATTATGGTTTCCCCCATCTGATCGATGAGGAAAATGACTACCAGATAGGTTAAGTAATTTGCTCAAAGTCACACAGGAAATCTATAGTAGATTTAGGAAAAGAATGCAGCTCATTTATCTCTTAATTTAGTGCTTCTTCCAACACAATGTTTTGCCTCATAAAAGGAATATTGATCCAGGGGAGAACAATCAGACTATGCCTACCCAGGGATGATTGTGATTCTCACAGTGGACCCTCCTATGACTGAGTGAAGTTTCCTATGCTCAAAGAAATTTGACAGGGACATCTTATTAAGTTTCTGCAGATGCCCTCCCCTTCCTCTCTTTCATCATTGGGGAGATTATAGTGGCTACTAGAAGCAATGTCCTTGCATCAGAAGTGATCTTACAGTAAAATTCTTCATTCCACAATGTTCCCAAATCTAGTTCTACAAAGGGAGGTCATTTGTCCTGTGGAGCCAGGTGGATATGCCTAGAAATCAGAGCCATTATTAGTAAATATGGTGGTTGAGAAAAGTAGCACAAAAGGCACCTTCAAATAAGCTTTTTAAGACAAAATCAATTGGTTACAGGGAACAGACTTTGGACATTGGTATAGAAGGAGAAACCCCAAAGCACAGGGAGAGAGACAGAAAGCTCTTGTCTATGAGCTCTAAGACTTTGGAAAACTCTGAGGTTGTTGCTGCAGCTACAATCACCAGTAGAGAGAATAGGGTTAAACTGAAACCAAGGAGCCGTTCATTTAGGGTGGTAAATTCCAGAGGAACTACCTGGTAGCTTTCTATGTTAACTAATTGTTCTTGATAATTAGATACTAAGAAGGACCTACACATACAAAAATATTTATAATAAGTCTCTTTGTGGTGCCAAAGAATTGGAAATTGAGGGGATGCCCATCAACTGGGGAATGACTAAACAAGTTGTGGTATATGAATGTAATAGAATACTACTGTGCTATAAGAAATGATGAGCAGGGGGATTTCAGAAAAAAACCTGGAAAGATTTAGGTGAACTGATGCAAAGTGAAATGAGCAAAAACAGGAGAACATTGTACACAGTAACAGCAATGTCATGCAGTGACCAACTAGGAATAATTTAGTTCTGCTCAGCAATACAATAATCCAAGATAATTCCAAAGGACTGATGATGGAAAATGCTATCCACATCCAGAGAAAGAACTGATGGAGTCTGAATGCAGATTGAAGCACACTATTTTCACTTTATCTTTTTCACGGGTTTTTTTTTCCTTTTGCTTGTTTTTTCTTTCACAACATGACTAATATGGAAATATATTTTACATGATTTCACATATATAACCTATTTAAAATTCTTACCTTTTTTGGGAGAAGGAGAAGAAGGATGGAGGGAGAAAATTTGGAACTCAAAAAAATTTAAATGAATGTTAAAATTATCTTTACATGTAATTGGAAAAACAAAATACTGTTTAAAAAAAGATAAGTATTAAATTCAGTTGCAACTCCCTGCTGATGATATGCACGTGCTTATGGTAAATTCTAAATTTTGGCACTCTCGGTCAAAGCCCCAGTGACCCAATCCTAGTTACAGCTCTGCCAAATGTTCATCTCTTACAATATAATCAAATCTTGAAAGTAGGCATTATTTCATTCTTTGTATCACATATCCACCATGCCTGGGATATGGCAAGTATTTAATAAAAACACTTATTGATTGATTGTTTGATGATACTATTTTATATTTACCTAGAACCCTAAAGTTTGAAAATCACTATACATAAATTATCTCATTTGATCCTCACACAAAAAAAAAAATCCTACTAGACTGGTGCTATTATTATCAGTTAGCTAGGTGATACAGTGCATAAAGCACCAGCCCTAGAGTCAGGAGGACCTGAATTTCAAATCTGACCTCAGGCACTTATTAGCTGTTTGACCCTGGGCAAGTCACTTAACCTTGTTTAACTCAATTCCTCATCTGTGAAATGAGATGGAGAAGGAAATGGCAAATCACTCTAGTATCTTTGCCAAGGAAACCCCAAATAAGGTCCAAAGAGCCGGACGTGACTGAAATGACACAACAAAAATTTTTCTTATCCCCATTTAAAGATGGATAAAATCTCTTTTGAGGTCAGGTGGCACCCAGTAGGAAAACTCTTGGCCACCTCTCCAATGATATCCTTGCTAGAGTCATGCAAGGCTCACCGATAAAACAGCTGTTGTTAAAGTGTCTTCAAAAGTGGGCCAGACTCTTTACACAACAGGGTTACACAGAACAGGGTTAGGGAAAGAGATTGGACCTGTGACTTCACTAGGTAAGGGAAAGGTGACTCTCAGGTCAGGAAACTCCCTCTACCAATACAGGCCAGCACCCTCTCTATAACTTACAGACCGAGATATTTGCCTGAAAGGCACCAAGAGGTTAAATGACTTGCCCCGGGCCACAAAGCCAATAGGTGTCAAAGGAAGGACTGAAACCTAGGGCTTCTTGGTCCTAGAGCTGATTCTCTTTCGGCCATGCCTCTCTTTCACCATAAAGCACCATTTTTTGTGCCCTTCAGGAGATACTTACCATATTAAACACAGTTGAAACGCTCATGAAGGAAATATACCACTTATGACCTCTGCTATTGAAAGGAGCTAAAAAAAAGTTTTAAGCCCCTTTTCAGGAGGGCTTGGAGATCAGCATTGTGTGTCTGTTTATCTTGATGCAATTATGCATCAAACTTCCACTGGCGCAAGACGACCCGTTCCAGGAAATCAATGTGTGCTAAGTTCCGCTGCAGTCCTAGCCCATGAGGTCACAGGGAAGGAGCCCAGTTGGTAAACTCAGTGACGTTAGGGCCCTAGCGTATAAATCCAAGCAATCTCACAGTCATGAAATGGAAAGTTTGTGGGGGAAAAACAAATGCTTCCGTTATTACTGTGTTACTACATTCATAAAATATATTTCATTGAGGTGGGGGGGAGAGTTTACACCGGGGGTAATGAGATTTTTGCTTTATACATTATTTATAACCGCTTAATCCAGGTACTGGAGGTTATTTTTTTATTCCTTCGTTTCACAGCTACAAAACACTCCACTATTTCTAATTTATTTCTGCTTACAATACAGATGTTCTCAATTGTGTTTCTAACTACATTTCAACCGTTATGATCGGTTTTATTTGTTTGTGTCAGCATAGAAGCCAGTCTGGAATGTGTGCTACACAATAGCGTGGTTTCCGAAAGCCAGTTAAAGAAAGCTTCCAGCGCTGCTTCAGTTACCGACAAATTAAAGCCTGCTGAACAACGCTATCTTTTATCATCAATGCCTTTTAATCTTCAGATCATCTCCCTGAAGTTTCAGTGAGCTGGTGGGCTGTGCGCAAGCTCATCTCCATGGACCAAAAGGTTCCGTGCCTTAAGACGGCACTTTTCAAGATGACCATTTGGAAGGAACATTTGGAGGGACATTTGTGTGATGTCCTCTAACTAAATTTCCAAGCTGTTGGTAATGGACTAAAGAAAGTGCTGTCTGGACTGAATACTAAGGAGCTGGGAGTGTAAGATCTTTGAAGGTTATGTGTAAATATTGACATTTTTGTTTTATTTAGCATACCCAACTGCACCATTCCCTTCATTGCTTATCTTACCATAAAAACTGCTCTCCCATTGGCATTACCCCACAGATGGTCAGGCAAAGATTGGTATCTGAACAGCAGTACTCCCTCCCTGCTATTGCTAACAAGCTGGAGTTTTGTTTGTGCAAAGCCTGAGTCAGAGGGGCGTTCCACCATTCTCATCTCAAACACGGACTGATACACCTGATTAGATAACAGAAATTTGCGGGTTACATTCTCCTGTCGTGGCATGCAAGCCAAGATACAGACACGGGCAGACATAACAAGCTCCCTCTCGCTGAAACAATCAAGTCACATGTTAGAAATCCAGGTTCAATGGGGAATCCCGATAACCGGGCTTGTTGGAGTGGACAGTGCTTGGGTGTGCCCTTATTAGTATCCCATGGTACACAGAAGGAAGAGCTAAAAGCATGCACTTGTTTTGTTTTGTTTTTTCTTTGTACCAGAATTCCAAGAACCAGAATTCACACACACACACACACACACACACACACACACACACACACACATGCACACACACCTCTAACCTTAAAATGAAGAGAATTCCAAAAGCAAGAGACAAGTGATCACTCTGGCTACAGACAGATCAACTCACGTTCCAACCCACGGATGACGATTCCCACACATTTAACAACTTTGCCAAGACACCTGAGCCTTAAACTCCTCTACAGGCCCTACTTTCCAATTCCTGAGCAAAGAGACCCAATTATGTCAAACAGCCAAGTGGTTTGGTAATGTGCCAGAAGTTTGTGTGTGCCTAGGATGAGGTCACTGATATCATTTTGCTGCTAGGACACACTTATTTGAAGGCCAGGTCTCTAGAAGTAAGAGGTAAGAGAAGTTAACTGTGAGGGTACCAGGCTATGTTGATTGGGCATTACTCTAAAATACTCATTTTCCCCCAAGTGAATGGTGGAAAATGGACATGAGATCAGAATGTCCCTTGAAACTCTACCTCTTTTAAGCTCATAGCACTTGGTTTATATTTCTCTCATGAATTTTTTGTCCTAATTTGGATGATATTTATTTGTGTTCTAGTCTTATCATTCTTGTGAGAATGTAAACTTCTTGAGCGCAGACACTACATCCTTGTCTTTGTGTTCTCCGAACCTAGCCCTATCCCTTTATCTCATTAGGGGCATACCTACACTAATAGTGCACATTACAAACTATCCAGGCTTTCTTATTCTATGTGGCTCAATTTATAAAGCTTTCACCAGTGGGGGCCTTTCTCAAGGCCCCCAGCTGATATCTCAAAATATCAATATCTCTTGATATCATATGCAAACCAATGGATCACTCCGCCATCCAAGTGTTAGCCCTCATTTTGGTTTGTTTTTTTTTTTTTTTCTGTATGTCTAGTCTACCTCCTTTTATGGTCATACCACTCAGTAGATTGATATCAGTACTTCGGTCTTGTTTCTCCTTTTCAGCTTCAGCCTAAGACCTTGAATGCCCCGCTACTATTTTTTTCCATTTGGCTTCCCTCATCTCACCACCTTTGAGTCTGTGGAGGAAGATGCAGGAGACATTTTATTTGCACTTGTGATAATAATGGCTTTTATCAAGTTTGCTGTCCTAAGTTTGTTCCTCTGGAGGGAAAAGTGTACTTCCTGATAAACCACAGTTCTTTATTATGTATAAATGATGCCTAATATTGCAGCAGATAAAACACTTATACAAATAAGTACATTCCCCTAAGTCGCAAAGAAAAATGGTAAGGTCAGAGTGATTGACTGAGGTGGTACTCATTAGCTGGCTTCTACCCTAATGTCCTGTAGGACTGTCAAACTCCGGTCATTCAAGGGAAACTGACGCCATGGAGATCACAGAAGTCACAGGAATCTACCGGGGAAACTGCTGTATTGAATATGTGTGTATATAAACACACAGACACATGTATACATCTAGATAATTTCTATATATACACACATACATATACACACATATATTTCAAATTACTATACATGAGTATATATGTGTGTATTTATATGTATACATGCATGGGTATATATGTGTGTGTGTACATGTGTATATGCATGCTTTTATGTGTATATTTGTATATGCATGTATATATTTGTGTGTATGTATGTATGTAGGCATATATATGTTTTTGTAAGTGTATGTATTCTTCTAAGGTATGATTTGCATTGATATAGGGATCCTAGTATGGAATACCCTCCACCTATGCAGATCAGCAAATTGGCAACAACTCTCCAACTAGCCTTAGAGAGGTGCCTGGGAGTACTGAGAGTTTAAATGACAGTATCATGGAATAACCAATGGAAAGGACTTTAGAGATCATTCAGTACAACCAATAGGTAGATAGATAGATAGATAGATAGATAGATAGATAGATAGACAAATGGATATGGGGAGAGAGAGAAATGGAGAGAGAAAGAGAAAGAGAGAGCAAGAGAGAGAGAGATGTAAACACATATAGAAATGTATATGGATTTTTTATAACTACATCAATAGATAAATAAATATATGGATTACATAAATATATAATACATAATGCACGTAACATATTATATAACATATAATAAATATACAAATTTATATAAATAAAGGGATATATAAAGTAGGTCAGAGAAAGATTTCATGTCTATTCCCCAAAAGGGCTATTTTCTTTTGTGTCTTTTACATGGCATTCACCAAATCCTAAATATCCATATGAAAAGTGAAAATCCATTCAAACACCAAGATATCTGGAAACATCCAAATATTTGGTATTTCCTCTAATTACCTGGATATTTGGCGTCATGAAAGCAAAACATCTGGATGTTTTGTTTTATTTTGTTTTTTTTTTTCCTTTTCATCCAGATGGTGTACTACCTGGTTAGGTGTTTTTATCACAGATCTGCAGGGCAGAAATGGAACGGCCATGATGCCAATATCCCTCGTCTTGGGTACCAGATGGAGATTGGAGAGCAAAATTGATTGAAGCTATAAATGTGAGGGCAACTTTGGTCCAAACATTCACAAATTAAAGAACTCTGAACTGTGAGGTAAAGAAATACAGAAATTAGTCTTAGACCAAAAATTAATGCAAGAAAAGTCCAAGGTCAAGAAGGTCATAGGAAGGATCACTTTATTATACATTTAAAAGGAATAGCAAGTTGTACATAATAGATTTGCTTTTTCATGTGCAATCATCTTTTTATTATACTATGTTTTGGAAATGTTTGTTTTGTTCCATAAATTTCAAATAAAATGAATTACTATAGTAATGAAAAAAAACAAAGAATAAAATTTCATTCTGTAATGACACAAAATTGTTAGGTAGGCCAGGTTATTAAGGAAAAGTTTAAAGTAAAAAGATATAGTAGGAGGCGCAAAGGATGAAGTCAAAGTTGACAGTCTGCTTTGGAAGAGAAAGGAAGACCCCAAATGGCAAACAAATGGCTACATAGCATCAAAATAGAATTTGATTTTATGAACAATAACTTAGGATATCATTTAATGTAGCAGAAACTCCATTGAACGAGGACATAGAAGGACCTGGATTTGAATCCCAACATTATCATGAATTACCCATATGACCGTGGGCAAATTACCTAACCTCTTTGGGCCTGAGTGTCTTCATCTGTAAAATATGGGATTGGGATTAGATGTCACAAAGTTCCCTTCCAATTTTAAATCCACAAAGAACGTAATGACTGGGATCCTGGAAAGGGATGGACTACACCTTACAAAGACCTGCAAGAATGGAAAGAGCTTTCAATTGATATTTGAAGAATATTCATGGAGCCAAGATGGTGGAGGGAAAGCAGTGACTTGCTAGAGCTCTCCCCCAAACCGCTCCAAATACCTACAAAAAATGGCTCTAAACAAATTCTAAAGCAGCAGAACCCACAAAAAAGCAGAGTAAAACAAATTTCCAGCCCAAGACAACCTGGATGGCTGATCGGAAAGATATATCGCACCAGGCTGGGAGAGGAGCGCAGTTTGGCGTGGGCGCACAGGCTGCAGCGAACCTGGAGCAGGCCTCAGAGGACTGAATCGCAGGCAGCTGTGGTGGTTTCCAGACTTCTCAACCCAACTTAGAAGGTCCGTGGGAGAAGTCTGTTACTGCGGTGAGAGAAGAAGATAGATCTCAGCCACCCCGAGGGCAGCGGCTGGCTTCTGATCTTCCAGCCCACAGACTGAGGGGGAATCAAGTGGCTGATCAGAGGGGGATTGCAAGGTTCTCTTTGCCAGTGCTGAGGCAGGAATCTCTTGCTTTGTGGTGCTTGGATCTAGGTCACAGTTCTGAGGGGCAGTCCTGGGGCGAGAAGGAGTGCTGGCATGGTAGAACTTGTTGTGGTGGTAGAGAGGAAACACCTTGCCCCTTATCATAGCACCTTGGAAGAACTGACACTTTTCAGGTCCCTAGAAGTATCTCTGAAAACAGCTGTACAAACCCCCAAAGCTTGGGACAGTACATTCTCCACATTGGTAACAGACTCCTACCTTAACAAAGAGTTTAAAACTCAGATAATTGGTTGGGATCATGAGCAAGCAGTGCAAAAAGAGTCAGAAGATATTATCTTACTTTGGTGACAAAGAAGATCAAAACATACAATCAGAAGAAGAAAACAAAGTCAAAGCTCCTACATCCAAAACTTCCAAGAAAAATATGAATCAGTCCCAGGCCTTGGAAGAGCTCAAAAGGGATTTTGAGAAGCAAGTAAAAGAAGTAGAGGAAAAACTGGGAAGAGAAATGAGAGTGATGCAAGAAAATCATGAAAAACAAGTTAACAGCTTGTTACAGGAGACCCAAAAAAATACTGAAGAAAATAACACCTTAAAAAATAGCCTAACCCGAATGGCAAAAGAGGTCCAAAAAGCCAATGAAGAAAAGAATGCACTAAAGAGCAAAACTGGACAAATGGAAAAGGAAGTCCAAAAGATTACTGAAGAAAATACTTCCTTAAAAATTAGAATAGAGCAATTGGAAGCTAGTGACTTTATGAGACATCAAGACACTGTAAAACAAATTCAAAAGAACGAAAAATTAGAAAACAATGTGAAATATCTCATTGGAAAAACAACTGACATGGAAAATAGATCCAGCAGAGAGAATTTAAAAATTATTGGACTATCTGAAAGCCATGATCAAAAAAAGAGCCTAGACATCATCTTTCAAGGAATTATCAAGGAAAACTATCCTGATATTTTAGAACCAGAGGGCAAAATAGAAATTGAAAGAATCCACCGATCTCCTCCTGAAACAGATCCCCAAAGGAAAACTCCTAGGAATATTGTAGCCAAATTCCAGAGTTCCCAGGTCAAGGAGTAAATATTATAAGCAGCCAGAAAGAAACAATTCAAGTATTATGGAAACACAATCAGGATAACACAAGATTTAGCTGCTTCTACATTAAGGGACCGCAGGGCATGGAATATAATATTCCAGAGGGCAAAGGAGATAGGATTACAACCAAGAATCACCTACCCAGCAAAACTGAGTATAATTCTTCAGGGGAAGAAATGGTCATTCAGTGAAATAGAGGACTTCCAAGCATTCTTGATGAAAAGACCAAAGCTGAATAGAAAATTTGACTTTCCAATACAAGACTCAAGTGGAAAATGAAGAGATAAACAGGAAAGAGAAATCGTAAGAGACTTATTAAGGTTGAGCTGTTTACATTCCTGCATGGAAAGATGAGACCTTTGTCAGTATTAGGGTAGTTGGAGGGAAAAAATTATATGTATGTATGTAGAGAGAGAGAGAGAGAGAGAGAGAGAGAGAGATGGATTCTCTAGGATCACACAGGTAATCTACAATAGATCCAGAATTCATATCTAGGTCTTTAGATTCCAAATCCAGTGCTCTTTCCACTATACCATATTCAGTCCAAGAGATAAGAGAAGTGATTAAGAGTCATACACACACACACACACACACACACACACACACACACACATGCACGCACACTCCAAATATCGTCTCTGTATGGACTATATAAATTTTATGAGACAATATATATAGTATACAGATAATACATTACCTAGAGTTCATATCTCTAAATGCCAATTAATTCCATTCCCAAGGCACAAAAACAACTTACAGGTATAATCAAGAAAGCATTGTCACATATCTTTAGAGAATGGGAGAGGTGGTGACAGAGTACTAGAGAGAAGCAAATGTGCCAATTTCATTAGGCAGAAAATGATAGATTCTAGACTTTCTAGACCAGAAAGCTTGACATTAACCCCCAGCAAAATTGTAGGATGAATTATGGAGCAGATGGCTTATGGCTAGTGAGAAAAGGTAAAAATGATCCTTAGGAACCAGCATGGGTTCATGAATACTAAGTTAGGCAGGGAATGGCAAAGAAATCACATCTTAACTACAGCACAGCATTTGACAAAGTTTCTTATGAAATTTTTCTAGTTAAGTTAAAAAAACATGGGGTGGATGACACTACAGTTGGGTAGCGTTATTCCCCTCCCCCAATGAATGTTAATTAGTGAATAGATATCAGCTCGCGGAGAGGTTTCTACTGGCAAAGAACTCTGCTATTTGCTCTGTCCTAGATTATGTATGTGTGTATATATGCATATATATATATATACACACATATGTACAGATATTAAACAATATCATATATACACACTAGATAATGTATCACATACAAACAATATATATTTTCTGTGTGTGTGTCTCTCTGTGTGTTGGTGTGTGTGTGAATGATTTAGAGGAAGTCATGGAAAAATGTTTACCAAGTTTGTGGGTGATGCAAATCTGGGAGGAATAGCTAGCGTGTTTTATGACAGAATAAGATCTCCATAAGATGAAGCAATAGGCAGAAAACAGGATTAAATTTAACAGAGATAAACCCGAAATGCATCTGCTTTTAAAAATGAAGTAGAAAAGTACAGAACAAGAAGAACACAATGCAAAATCAATTCGTGTTTAAAAAAAAAAGAACTGGGTGTTTTATCTGCCTGCAAGTTCAGGTTGGCTGTGTGACCTTGGATAAGTCACTTGATTACTCTGGGTTTCAGTTTCTTCAGCTGCAAAATAAAAGGTGGATTCAGTGCCATTTAAAGTTGCCTCTAGCAATAACACTATGATCCTGTGATGCCACACTGGTCATTGTGGCATGGAAATTAAAATTATCTAATGGAATCTTATGTTACGTTCATCACAGAAGCAACGGGTGCAGAATTTCAGTGCTTCAAGACCCCAGTGGTTCTATGATCTCATGAATGTGGATAAACCCTCCACTGGTGCAGATCACAACCCATCTCCACCTTCTCATTGTGTGAGACTTTTGTCCATACCCTCCTATCTGTCTTCAATCTCCTTAGAGGATTCACTCAAACATATTGGAAGCCTTTGTCTGAGTCTCTGAACATTTTATAGGGACTAATGCACCATCCCTATATGTCATTCCTCAATCTTGCTAAGTAACCAACCATCCCATCTCCCTTCCTTCCCCCCCCCCATATTTTCCAGATCATATCTTTATGCCATTCCTCAGATGTCATTCATCTTTACTACTATATTGCATCCTATTTATATCCACCATACATTTCTCCTTTGCCCTCTGGGTCACCAACAATCTTAATTATTGGAAAATGAACAATTTCCCAAATGCAATCCAACCTTTCTTCCTCCTCTTCATTTCTAAGTATTCCTCTGAATGGCCCAACCAAAATACATATATAACTTAATGAGGCATCCATCCAACTGTTTTTTCACAGTCTGGACAACAGGTATCCTTCACCTATTCAATTTTCCCCGTATAGGTTATTAGGATGAAAACTTCTATATGTTGAGGATATCCTTAGGGGTATCATAAAAGAACATTTTATCTTTGATCCTGGAAGCAACAGGAGACTGCTGGAGTTTATTATATAAGGGAACGACATGGTCAGACTCGTGCTTCCAGAAGCCCACTTTTATAGCTCAGTGGATAGTGGACTAGAGTGGGGGTAGACTTGAGGCAGGGACACCCACCAGATGCTTATTGCAATAATCTAGGCATGAGGTGGTGATGGCCTGCACCAGGGTGGTGGAAGTGTCAGAGAAAAAAAAGGATCCTACATGAGAGAAATCATGAAAGTAGAAACAATAGAACTTAATAACTAATTGGTTATGGGAGATGGAAAAGAGTAAGGAGTTTGGGGTGACAGCTAGAATGCAAGCTTAGGTGACTGGGAATATGGTTGTGCTCTTAAAAATAATAAGTAAATTGAAAAAAAGGCACATTTCGGGGGAAAGGTGATCAGTCCAGCTTTGGACAATATCCATTTTAAAATATTTGAAATTCTATGGAGAGGAGAGGGGGACTATTTTATCTTGTTCCATAGCTGAATTCAGGATAAATATATAGGCTAGAAGCCACAAGGAGTTGAATAATGGTTTAACATAAGAAAGAATTTCCCAACAATTAAAGGTGTTTGACTATGGAACAGGTTGCCTCTTAAAGGAGGGAAATCTCCATCACTAGAAGTCCCTCGTTACAGATTGAATGACCTATCTGGGATAAAGCAAAGGGGAATTCTTCTTTGGATAGAAAATTGGACTACATGACCTCTGTTGTCTCTGCTGGTCACGATATTATATTCTTCTATGAAATAACATATATTCTCCAAGATTAATCAGGCTCAAACAAAACAGAATATCTGGAATGAAACTGGAAAGGGATCTTTTTAAATGCTATGTCAACATAAAGGTATTGAACATGATGAAAATATTCATAGACTCATAGAATTTTAGAGGACACTGAAAAAAAAAAAAACCCTATCCTACTGCCTTACAAGATATATGTTATGTTTGTCTTCCTACCTGAGGCAGTCACCAATTATGTGAATTATAAATGAAGGCTGTTCTTCCAACTACATTTGAATGTAAAAGAAACTTAAGGAATATCTGTAAATGCTCCAACATATTGAAGATAATAAAAGGTCCCTAGGCAGAGTGGAATAAATTATCAAAAAAGGAAGGAAAAAAAGAAATGGAGAGCAAGGAGATAAAGGAAAATATCACAGAGTTTGCAAAAAGAAGAAGATAACACAGAGGAGATAGGGAATGAGAAGGAACTCTGTGCCAATGTGGTCACATAATAAGCATGAGACTTTTCTTTAGAGGCTATATCCATACTTTGAAAGGAAGCAAAGTCCAAAGAAAAACATGGAGAGTTTTCAGGTTCAAGGCATCTTTTTCAAACTTTAGAAGCTTGAAAGATGCATACAAGTTGTTGGTGAATCTCTTCTGAGAAGTCCAAGGGTAGACATGTTGATCTGATACAGTTAATTGTGAGTTATGATGTCTTCCTCTGCTCTCAAATATGTGGAAAAAAATCCTGCCAGCACTCATCAAGCCCACGTTGGCGGTGTTTTTCAGTTTGGCGATCCTACAAGGTACCCTGCGGGTAATATTACCCCCATTGCACTAATGAAGAAACTGAGGTGCAAGAGAGGTTAGGTGACTTGCTTATGATCACAGTCAGTAAATGTCAGAGTTATTCCTCTGCCCAGGGATTCCCAACACTGGCTCCAGCATTTCCTCCCAAGCATCCCATTCTAATGTAGTAAAAGCTCTCAGTAGAAAGCTGCTCTTTACAGGGAGCCCCAATCTGCCCCTCAGTAGCTTTGACCCCCTGCTCCTAATTCCTCCCTTCCTCCCTCTAGGGCAAACAAGAACAAATCTAGTCCCACTTCCACATGACTGCCTTGCAGATATAGGGAAATAGATAATATGTCTACCAGAAGTCTTCTTATCCAGGCAAAGCATTATTGGTTTTGCCATTGATTCCATTGGAACCACTGGATCTTTCAATCAAGCGTCATATAGGACGGTCTCTTGTGACATCACCATTCTGGTCTCCTTCCTTATGACACTCTCCAGTTTATCAGTGTCCTCCCTAAAATGGAACATCCAAAATTTCCATGGTTTAGTGGAAAGAGCACTAGGTTTGGAGTCTGAGGACCTAGGTTTAAATCTCAGCTCTGCCATTCCATGTGTGAGCACAGTGAAGGGTTGGACTGGATCACCTCCAAGGTCCCTTCAAGGGCTAAATTCATGATTCTGTAAAGTAGATCCCCCGTTGCAGTCTGACCATAACGGAGTACAATGGGCCTCTACTATCATCTCCATCTTTCTTGACTCTAGACATCACAGTAGTGTTGACACTTAATACCCGATAGTCAAATGGATGTATACTCTCAACAATGTAGATATTCCCTCTAATGGTGAAGATTAAAATCCATCTATGCCTGCCTAGTCACTGTGATTGCCATCCATATCTTCCCATAAGTCCCATAAGAAAAAGGTTCATCCAATATATATTGGAAACATGCCTCATTTTCTCTTGACTTTTCAAGAATACCAGTGGTGCTAGTGCATTGGATATCCTTTGTTTGGGGCCCATCATGAACCCATACTATGGATTCATTGATCACTTTCCATAAGCAAAGCACTGTGAAGAGTAGAGAGAGGGGTAAGACATGATCTCTGACCTTAAGGAGCTTACAATCCAATAAGGGAGGTGACACATGCATAGACAAATGAATTATAAGGAAGTATAAGTATCATAGAAGCATATAAACAAACAGCTACAGAAACTTAAAAGTGGGAGAGATTACCACTAAGTGGGGTGAGGACTAAAGTCTTCTAAACCAAGCCTAAAACACGCCTTCTAAACATTCTAAACATAAACAGAATTACTTGTCATGTGAAGGTTCAAATGTAATTATTATTTTATATTGCTTTAAGATTTGCAAGATTTTTAAAAAAAAATTTAAGATTTAGTATTTGGGCAGCTAGGTGACACAGTGGATAGATCACTAGCCCAGGAATCAGAAAGACTTATCAGAAAGAGGAATTAGGAGCAAGGGGTGAACGCTACTAAGGGGCAGATTGGGGCTCACTGTAAAGAGCAGCTTTCTATTGAGATCTGGCCTCAGACACTTACTAGCCGTGTGACCCTGGGCAAGTCACTTAATCCTGTCTGCCTTAGTTTCCTCATCTGTAAAATGAACTGGAGAAGGAAATGGCAAATCACTCCAGTTTCTTTGCTAAGAAAACCCCAAATGGGGTCACAAAGAGTCAGACACGACTGAAAAACCAACTAAACAAAATAGAAAGACTTGCAAATGCCTTTACATATATAAGGGGGAGGAAATGATAATCAGGAGATTCCTGACCAATCTCATTACACATCCATTATCCCATTTGAGTTTCACAACAATTCTGTAAGGTAAATATGATAAGCATAATTGCCCCATTTTACAAATGAGGAAACTGAGGCCAAAAGAAGCAAAGTGGCTTACATGTGGTCATAGAATGAGGAAGGGTTGGAGGCAGAATTTGAACCCAGATCTTCAGGAATCCAAGTTCAAAGCTCTATCAACTTTGCCTCTCTGATCAGTTGAGTGACATAAATCATGAAGAAGATGAGTCATGAAAGAAGAAGAAAGATGAAAAATTTCCCCCCTCCCATATTTAATGGGGAAGGCAATGCTATAAAACAGCTGATACTTGCATATTAAAGTCTTTTGTTATTTGTGTTGTCTCCATCCTTGCAAACAGGTAGAGTTACAATCTAATAAGCAGCACATACATCATTTTTTATGATATTTCTGTTGCCACATGCCTAGTGTCACCAAGTGGGTGGCAGTAGGTTAAATTCCTTATTAGCAGTTATTGGTACTATGAATTTCTACAGCGTAGCAGGGTCAGTATAAATCATGCCATTTTATGTCTGTTTCAAGCCTCATCAAGGAAACTGAGAGTAAAAAATTCTTCATCAAAAGGCAAAGAGACAGTGGGATACAACAACTTGCTCTATGTGGCCAACTAAAAAGTGGAGTTGCAGTCAGTGGCATAGGGTTAAATTTTGCACCAGGACTTTGAGTAACGCTGTTTAGATGTTCCCTGCTGGAAAAAAGGAGAGGCTATTGTGCTAACCCATCAATTCAAACATTCAAGTAATCAGAAGTAGTAAGCTCATCTTGAGCAAGAGTTGTTTATAATCCAAGAGACCAAGGGGACAGCTTAGAGCCAACCACAATAGACTCCCCCGATTCTAAAAAAAAAAAAAAGTGCATATAGACCCATCAGACAATGAGAAAAAACCAAGGGTCGTATTCCAGGTTTCTTAATAATCCCGTAGTACCAGGAATAACATGGGGTAAAAAAAGATCCTAAGAAGTAAGATCTTTTCATTGCAAAATGATGGAAGAGTTTTGACCAGAGATGTTCAAGAATCTTAGAATGCCATCTTGTCCAATGTGTTCAGGAATAAGAATGCCCTCTATAAAGCAGAGAAGCAATGCATTACGTTGTTACAACTCTATCCTAGTTGTCCTTATATGAACATATCACTATGTTCCCTAAAATGTCCTCTAGAACTAAGCGCGATACCTCAGACACGTTCCCATCAGGACAGAGCACTGGATTTGGAGTCCAGGGACCTGGGTTTAAAACCAAGTCTTGCTACATACTACTTGGTGATCACAGTCATCCTACCCCCAATTTATCTTGTGTAGGTCATGCTTGTACATAGCAATTTGCATGCTGTCTCTTCCATTACCAAGGCTTCTTAAAATTTTTCCACTTGAGAAGCCTTTTTGCCTTTTGGTAGCATTAGTTGGCATTGTGTGGCCTGAGGGCATGCGCAGTGCAAAGCGCACATGCTTCATGTTCAGAACCAAGGCTGCAGTGAAGCTGTGAAATGCAACACGGGCAAGTGCTGCCAGAAACACCTCAGACTAGTTTTTAATTAATGTTTGGTCGTTGTGCATTCAGAAACCTTTTACTGTTGCCAGATTTTTCACGACCACATATAGGGTTGTGACCCACAGTTTAAGAAGCGCTGCTAGCCAGCTCTTTCTGTGGTGGCAAAGAATTGGAAATTGAGAGCCCATCAATGGGAGAAATGGCTGAACAAGTTGTGGTATATGAATGCAATGGACTACTATTGTGCTATAAGAAATGATTTCAGAAAAACCTGGAAGGACTTGTATGGACTGATGCTGAGTGAAGTGAGCAGAACCAGGAGAACATTGTACACAGTAACAGCCACACTGTGCAATGACTGACTTTGATAGACTTAGCTCTTCTCAGCAATGCAAGGACCTAAGACAACTCCAAAAGACTCATGATGGAAAATGTTGTCCACATCCAGAGAAAGAACTGCAGAGTCTGAATGCAGATGGAAGCATACTATTGCTCTCCTTTTCCTTTGTTGTTTTGTTTTGTTTCTTCTTTCTTATGATTCTTCCCATCAGTTCTAATTTTTCTTTACATCATAACTAATGTGAAAATATGCTTAATATGTATGTGTAGGTAGAGCCTATATCACATTGCATGGTGTCTTAGGGAGGGGGGAGGAGAGGGAGGGAAGAAAATTTTAAAATTCAAAATGTTATAGAAGTGAATGCTGAAAACTAAAAATAAATAAATTATTTCAAAAGATAAAGCAAACCCATGACATACTCTGACTTGAAAATCTCTTTCCTAAAATATGGCCTCTAGAAATGAACCTAGTACTTCAGATGTTGTCTGATAATAGCAGAGTACAAGCAAAGTTTCCTTGTCTTAGACACTACACCCCTTTTGATGAAGCCTAAGATCACAGTGTGTGTGTGTGTGTGTGTGTGTGAGTGTGTGTGTATTTGGCTACCATATCACATCGTAGACTCATGTAGAGCTTACTTAAAGTCCAATACAATTCAGAAATCATTTTCATATCAACTGCTTTCAAGCCATGGCCCCTATGGGAGTTGTTGTGAAGGCCTAGAAAGAACATTGAAATACCAGCCCTTTGGGCCTTAGTAATGGTAATAATGGGTAGCTAGGTGACATAGCGAATATAGTGCTGGGTCTGAAGTCAGGAAGACTCATCTTCCTGAATTCAAATCTGGCCTCAGACCCTTACTGGCTGTATGACCCTGGATGAGTCACTTCACCCTATTTGCCTCAGTTTCTCATCTATAAAATGAACTCGAGAAGGAAATGGCAAACCACTCCAGTATCTTTGCCAAGAAAACTCCAAATGGGGTCACAAATCAGACATGACAGAAATGACTGAACAATAATGACAAATAGTAATAATAAAATAGTATTTGTACAGTACTTTAAGGTTTGCAAAGCACTTCAGGAATACCATCTCCTTTTATCCTCACAACAGTCTTACAAGATAGGTGTTATGATTGATTATTCTCATTTTACAGATAAGGAAACTAAGGCAGACAGCAATTAAGTGACTTGCTCAGGGTCACACAAAAGTAGTGTCTAAGGATGGATTTGAACTAAAGTCTTCCTAAAAACAGAATCTGCATTTTTACCAACTTACTACCTATCCACCTTTGGTAATGCCAC
>NW_020945042.1:1018418-1050413 GCF_900497805.2 Vombatus ursinus | reverse complement strand
TGGCTCTCCTTCATGTTCTCATACAAAAAGAAGGCAAGATACATGAGAACAAGAAATAAGGAGCAATATCATACATACCAGAAATTCTTCACAGAGATGATGCTGACCGCTAAACTGGACAGACCATGAGCAAGCATGAAATGGACTGAAAAAATGAATAACTTCATTATACAATACCATAGGAACAAAATGGGAAGCAGATCTCACAGGTTAGAAGCACAGCCTTCACACTGCTCTTGCCAATGGTACCCTCAGCTCCACAGCTAGGTGGCACAGTGGGTAGAGTACCAGCCTTGAAATCAGGAAGACCTGAGTTCAAATCTGACATCAGACCGTTACTAACTGTGTGACCCTAGGAAAGTCACTTAACCCTGTTTGCCTCAGTTTTCTCACCTGTAAAATAAAGCTGGTGAAGGAAATGGCAAACAACTCCAATATCTTTGCTAAGAAAACCCCAAACAGGGTTAAGAAGAGTTGGACCCAACCGAAACAACTTAACAACAACCTTCCTCTCCAAGTCATGCAACTTTATTGCCAATGAGCACAGGGCAGTCATGAAAAAAATAATAATGACATCATCCCAAACCTAGATTAAATTAAATCAGATGAAATTAAGGCACTACTAAAACCCAAAAATGAAATATTAAAGTATCTGAATCATAGAGAGTCTTCAGATAATGCAAATGCCAAAAATTATACCTAACTAGGCAACAGATGATTAAAAACAGCATTGAAGTCTCAAATGATTTTTAAGAGAACTGAGTATACTTATATTGGAATTCCAAAAAACCTTTTCTGAGTTTGATGGCATGAATCCAACTAGCAGACCAATTATACCAAACAGAGTAATTACAAAAAGTTGGTATTTTCTATAACCATCATGAATAAATGTATTCTCCCACAGTATTTGACAGAGTGTAAAAAGCATTTCAGGAACCAAATACCTCAATATATGTGGCAGCTGTTGCCACAGTAAGAATTAAATGAGGGAGGGTGGAGCTATGAGGGAAAACCCCTACGGGTAAATGTTAAACCTCACCAGGGCTGAAGTGTCTTCAGAGAGTGATTGAAGATCTGAAGAAAGACATTTGGAGCATACATCAATATGTCGCTTGTATAAGTAATATAAAATTTGAACTGCAGGTTTCTCAAATAAAGGCAGTGAAAAAGAGATATGTACAAAAAAAAATCTGAGGAAAAAGTACATTAGAAATTCTAGCCATTGAAGGAAAAAGTCAAAAAGTTAAGATGATATAAGGAGCCAAAGCAGCTCAAAGAAGAAAATAAGCAATCCAACTTAAAAGACTTTACAACAGAGGCTCAAGGAATAAAGAAATCAGAAACCGAAAGAACCCCCAAAGAAGGAGGATATGGAAAATGTTGGGTCATCCACATGGTTCCAAGAAATCCAACACAATCAAAACACAAGCTGGATTGAATGAGAAATAGAAAGCTTATGCTCTAGTAATATGAAGAATGACAAAAGAGTTATTCCAAGGGAGGTAAATGAAACTCGAGTTTCTCTGAAAAACTAGAAACAAAAGGACGAGTTGAGTGATAATCCTTGGTGCACATGGTTTAGAATGGCAAATGAATAACTAGAAAAGGACTTTACTAGTTTTCTCTCAAACTTGATCCCAATTTTGTTAACAGAAGGGAGAACATATCCATGACCAAAAGATGAGAACACCAGTTACTGCCCCCTCATATAGTTGATCACATGTTTATGTACCTTTTATGTAACATTCACAGTTTTATATCACTAAAAACCAATCTATAAACACTAATAAGAAAAAACCATATTGGCAGAGGAGCAAAAAAATTGTGCCAAAAAGTCCCAGGAGTATAAAGAGCAACTTATTATTAGTGATTCAGTAATGGAACAAGCTGCCTAAAATTACCCTAACGCTTATACTGAATTTTTGGTTATTGCAAATCCTTTTACTCTATTCTGAACTCATGGCTTATTCATTTACTACAAGTATAATGAGACTACTAAGATATTTAATATTCACTGTTCTCTATCTAAAATATACCACTACCACAATAATATCAAGAATAATCAAAATTAAAAGTGGTATTTTTTTTCCAAAAGACAGTTTAAGTTTTTTATGATTCTGTCCAGTGTGAATTCTTTCATTATTTCCTCTAAATAGAATTAAGTATAACTTCCATGTTGAAGAAAGAGTTGAACCAAAACATCTTATTTATCTCATTAATAACCTGACTGTATTCATTTTCCCACCTGGCTGCATTACTTTGGTCTGGATTCCACCATGCCCAAAGTAACCTCATCATCAGGAAACTCATCATTTTGGGAGACTGCATCAGCCTTGATTCTCATATCTCCCCTCTTAGTACCTTCTACTGCCTTCTAATTGAAGGGCTGTTGAACAAAGCAAAAAATTCCCAGTTTTTATTTAAAGAGGATACACAGGTCATCCATCTCTTCATTTCCCACCCACTGGAGCTCCTTTGGATTTCTCCATCATTCTCCTTACTGAGAACCTCCCCCCCTCTAAGGGAGAAAAAAATTGTCCAAATTTAAAATCATAACCTCACTATCCTTGGTGTGAAAAAAAAATCTCTTTTCTTACTGAAACTGCTTAACTAATTGGATTGTCTTCTATTTTTCTTTGGTTTATTATGTATCCCTTTGCATGACAGGCTACCCTTAGACTGAGAGCATACATACATATGGAAACAGGAATAGTCTGATCAGAAGAGCTGGTTGATTCAACTCAATATCATGAATCTACCTCTACCCTACAAGGTTTTAAGCTTCCTTTTGTGTGTTGTCCTTCTCCAAAAGATTGTGAGCTCCTTGAGGGCAGGTCTTTCTTTTTCATATTTGTATCCCTAGTGCTTTGCATCATCACGATACATCATTGTTGTTGTTCAGTCATTCAGTTGTGTCTGACTCTTCATGAACCTGTGGACCATATCATGCCAATACTGTCCATGAGGTTTTCTTGGCAAAGATGCTGGAGTGGTTTGACATTTCCTTCTCCAGTGGGTCAAGGCAAATAGAAGTTAAGTGATTTGCTCAGGGTCACACAGATATTAAGTGTCTGAGGCCAGGTCTTCCTGACTTCAGGCCCAGAGTTCTATCCACTGAGCCACATAGCTGCCTTTTATGATACATAGTAGGTGCTTAATAAATATTTAATGATTAACAGATGTACGTGAATGACATCAAACTATGTGGTTCCATAAAAAAACCACTAAACAGCTATTTTAGCTAGTTCAATCTTTCTTCAGTGATATAAAATGTCATTTGCACCCATCAAGTGAAAAATTATTAACATACACCTAAAAAAATAGACTAAAAACTTCAAACTTAAGTATAGACACCATATTTAACAAACAGATGAAGGCAATCTCGACAGATATTGTGGACTTTTTCAGGTGAGACATATTGATCATTAAGATATCAAAGAGAAATGTGTAGCCTAATATATTAAGAGATTTACTGACTGCCTGAAACCAAAAGTAAATGTAAGATACATTTGAAGCAATTAACACATATGCAATACCAGTCTTAATGTACAGAACCATAAAATGAACCATAGAAGATTTGGAAAGTATTCTCACAAAGGCCCATTCAATATTGAAGATAAGGCCCATTATTCTAAGGCAGCCATAGAAAGATGTGTACTTCCTTGACAAAAAGAAAGATAAGTATTGATAGATAGTCTTAGAATATATGATAAACAAGGCAACCACTGCAGTAATACTTTTGGAACAAGTAGACATCACTTTGCTGGGATATATAGATATGTCTATGTATGAAATCAGCCAACAACATGTCAACAAATAAACATCAAGTAAATGTTTCTGTTGTATGGGTTTCTTTGTGGAAACTTAGGTATTTATGAAGATGATTCCAGACCAAGTCATTGGCATCAGAAAATAGAGAAGGATTATCCTTAAGTAACTTGGACTTAGTTATCAACATAGATTATGCACGGAAACAGAAAAATTGTGCCACACATCATTTTAGGCAGTAAAAATTTAGCACCTATTGAATACATAGCACAAACGTAAGCTCGTAGGTAGAATTATTTACCAGAAGCTCACTATTTTTCATGGCCTGACAGACAACAAAACTTCATTCTACAAATAATGACCTTAAGTATCCTTGAAAGTATAACCAATCAAGTGTCCTGGAAACCAGACCCTCATCATAGACTAACTTATTGCCCATAATGGCTCATATATGACATTGACCCATAAAAACTTAAGAATAATATTTCTAACAGACGTTACTGTGGCCAGTATACACAATCTCCAAGATACAAGGAACAAAAAGTTTTCAAAATATAGAGTCCTAGCAAAGAAAATCAAACTCATATGGGAAATAGGTGAGACGAAAACCCTCCTTCATCCATTCCTGCTATGGGAGTTATATGCTTTCACTGAGACCACGGAGAGTGAGCTAACTTCCTAACCCTTTTATTCAACAAGAGAAAGCAGTTATCTTCTCTGCCTTTGTAATAGTCTGTAGAATATTAAATAGAAAAGAATAATAGCAGGAGAACAATTGTCCCAGGAGTGTGTCTAGCTGAGCCCCACTGCAAAAGATGAGACCAATAAGATCTTAATGATTATTCACATTTATATTGTACTTTAAGACCTGTAGAAAGGAATAATGCTCTCAAAAAGCCAGATTGTAGTTGAATTTTCTCTAGGACTGGAGAAGGAAGGAAGGAAGGAAGGAAGGAAGAAAGAAAGAAAGAAAGAAAGAAAGAAAGAAAGAAAGAAAGAAAGAAAGAAAGAAAGAAAGAAAGAAAGAAAGAAAGAAAGAAGGAAGGAAGGAAAGAAGGAAGAAAAAGCAAGGAAGAAAGAAAAAGAAAGGAAGGTAGGAAGAAAAGGAAGGAAGGAAGGAAGGAAGGAAGGAAGGAAGGAAGGAAGGAAGGAAAGAAGAGACAAACTCCCCCCTCTCTAAGGAAGAAAAAAATTGTCCAAATTTAAAATCATAACCTCATTATCCTTGGGAGGGAAAATTTCTTTTCTTACTAAAACTGCTTAACTCATGGGACTGTCTTCTATTTTCCTTTGGTTTGTTATGTATCCATTTGCATGGCAGGCTATCCTTGGACTGAGAGTACATATACGGAAGCAGAAACAGTCTGATTGATGGTTGATTCCAACTCAGCATCACAAATCTAGAGCTTAAGAGAACCATATGCCCCAAAACATTAATCACTGTTACCCACACATCAGTCTTTACACACTGCATGAACTGGACTTACCAAATTTGGGAAATCAGAGAAGGGTCCCTGCTCCAACAAATGGAATGGAGACAATCAATTCTTCAGAGTATGACTCAATTCTTATTTTCCTCCCGTTTTTTTAAAAGTTGTGGGGGCAAAGGGGGGCAGGGTTGTGAGGAGGGAGCAGTTCTGCCAAAGAGAATGACAAGACAAAAATGTCTATTAGGGACTTGATACTGGAGGTTAGTGGGGAGATAGTAAGAGACAGCCTAGCTGCCTGCCCTTGATAACTCTGACTCATCAGACTCAGGAGAACAACTTCCAGGTGCTTCTAGAATGGGTCATTAGAGATTTGTGAAAGACTCTGAGGAGTAGGACAGTACCACAAGACTGGAAGAGAGCAAATGTGTCAGTTTTCAAAATGAAGGAAGAGAGAGGACTATTCAAACTATAGGCCAAGGATCTTGGATTTGATTCCTGGCAAATTTCCAGTACCTGTTATTAAAGGGATTTTCAGAAAATCTAAAAAAAAGGACAGTCTCCAAAAAAAAAAAAAAATCCACTATGGCTTTATTACAAATAAGTCATGGCAGAATAACCAAATTTCAATATTTTGACAGTTACTAAATTGGTAAGTCATGAGAATGTTGGGGATAGGGCTTATCTAGATTCTAGCAGAGCATTTAACAAAATCTCATTACCCTTGTGGTCAAGCTAAGGAGACGAGCTAGAGACCATAAGATAGTTAGGTAGATTCAGAATTGATATGATCATTAGACCCAAAGAGGAATCACTAATAGCTTGATGAGACTCGATGAACCTCTTTTGAGATTATCGTTATCATTATTACTATTAGTAAATTTCTGATCCCACTCATTATGCAGAGGGTTTTTAAGTTAAAGGCTGCATCTTTCTTGAGTGTCCCCAAAGGGTTCACCAAGGATGCCCTAGGAAATACAAGCAGTCTCAAAATCAGTTTACTACTGATCTGATGTATCACAAACACAGGAATATTCCTTTATAGTGCTTTGATGGGTAGGAATCTAGATTATAGAGTTCTTAAATCTAAGACAGGTTTATATATAGGCTTGAGTATCCAATTACCGCCCCCCAAAAATGTGTACTTTATATGCATTTTATCATTACAACAACTCAGTGAGATTGATGCCATTTTATTATCCTCATTTTGCAGAGGAGTAAACTGAGGCTCAGGGAGATCATTTCACTTCCTGGCCATCTCCAAACTCTGTTGCCTGCACTCTGGCCATCATTCCCAACTCCCCCTTCCCACACTGGAATCATCATTAATTCTGCCCCTGGAATGACGAGCTTTGACAGGTGAGCCTTTACTTCATCTTGGCTGGGACCATGACTCCATGCCAACTTCCCGTAAAGCTCCACATCATTTCTTTTCCTGTACCCTTTCATATCTTGTTTTTTATGTGTTGTCATCCTCATTAGAATGATGAGGGCCTGTCCCAGAGCGGTGGCGGTGTCAGAAGAGAAAATGAGGCATATTCAAGAGATATTGAAAAGGTGAAATCAGCAGGCTGTGAGGACAGATTGGAAAAGGAGGGAAAGGGTTGAGAGAGTTAGTAAAGTCAAGGATGACACCTAGGTCGTGAGCCTGAGTGACTGGGAAGGTGATATTACCTTCTACAGTCATAGGGAAGGTAGCGGGAGGTGGAAATTTTTAGTTTTAGGAAATAGTTCAGTTTTGGATATATTGAGTTTAAGACATCTACTGGACAACCAGTTTGAGATATATGAAGGGCAATTGGAGATGTGAGATTGGAGATCAGCAGAGAGGTTGAGGCAGTATAGGTAGATTTGAGAATCATCAGCATAAAGATAATCCATGGGAACTGCTGAGATCACCAAGTGAAGTAGTATAAAGGGAGAAGAGGACCCAGGACACCCAGAACCCTGAGAGACACCACGGTCAGAGGGCATGATCTGGGTATAGATCCCACAAAGAAGAATGAGAAGGAGAAGTCAGAAAAACAGGAGAACCAGGGGAGAGTAATGTCCCAAAAACCTAGTGAAGAGAGAGTATCAAAGAGGAGAGAGTTATCAATAGTGTCAAAGTCTGCAGAAAGGTCAAAGAGAATGAGGACTGAGAAAAGGTCATTGGATTTGGCACCTAAGAGATCCTTGGTAACATTGGAGAGAGCAATTTCAGTGAAACGGTTCAGTCAAAAGCCAGATTATAAGGAGTTAAGAAGAGAGTAAAAAGGAGAGAAAGGGAAGGCACCTATTGTAGATGACCTTTTCAAGAAGTTTAGCCACAAAGGGCAGAAGAGATATAGGATGATAGTTAATGGGGATGAAAGGATCAAGTGAAGGCTTGTTTTTTTGTTTTGTTTTGTTTTGTTTTCAAAATAGAGGAGACATGGTTTCTGACACCAGGTCCATCACTATCCATGATTCCGTATTATTTAATATATACCATGCAATCAACACACAGCTAGGCCTGGCTGAGATACAACATTTAGATAAGACTTCTAGACTGTGAGCTGGCTGACAGTAAAGCTTGCAGTCTAGTAGTCAGATAGAACACTTACACAAATAAGTGTAATAAATGATAAGTATAAAAGAGGTGCAAAAGAAGTGTTATGTAAGGTACAAAGTGCTGGGGGAGGCATATTTAACTAAGTATTTTTTATGTGTGAAGTACATTGCTCAGTCAGCATTGGGGCACTGCACTGTCTTGTAAATAATGTCAGGAGCCTAGAGAAGAACTGTGGGGTATGGTTTGGTTTGGTTTGTTGGGGATTTTTTCCTTTTTTGTTTTTTGCATTGAGTGTTATTTTGCATTCTTTCAAATTCAGCAAGGCAGTGTGGCCTAGTGAATAAAGGGTCAGGCAAAATCAGAGAGACCTGGGTTCAATTCCTGCCTCTGACCCATATCAGCTTTGGGACCCCAGCAAGTCACTTAAATTGCCTGCCTCAGGCAACTGACTAAGCTATGAAGTCATAGTCCAATTGCTGATCTGCTTTGGAGGAGGGAATTGCCACACTTCTTATGTCGATGAAACCACAGATCTCTAAGTCTATGAATCATAGCTAAGATGCAAGTTTTCATCAGAAAAGGGAGTTTCCATGGATCTGTTAAAAAAAAGTCAGATTCATACGTGCCTAACACATAATTTATTTTGGGTCTATCTTCCTCCCTTTTCAAATCCTGTGGCCAATTTTCAAGTTTTCATGCAACTCTACTTAATACAACAGATCTTTATTATGTACCCACTGTGCGCAAAGTGTAATTCTAGCAACCAGACGATCTATTTTCTGAAATGCCAAACTTGCTTGACTTGCTGTTTTAAACACAAAGTATATTTGCAGCACTAGCAGAATGAGTCCCCAATATCAAAGCCACTGGTTGAGGAGGGTACGTTCAGTGAAGCAGCCAGATTGAGCTCTCTCTAAATGATATGACTGATTTTTTTTTTCACTGAATGTTTTTTCAACTTCAGGTCTGTTAGCCCTCAAAGGATGAATGAATAAATGGATGAATGAAAGAATGAATTTTGTGGTGTTCAATGAAGAATCCTCTACCCACTTAATGGGGGGCTCCAAGGTCCATAGAACGGTTAGGTGACTTACCCACAATCCAGTGATGAGTCAGCAGCGAAATCAAGAAGGCAGCATCAAAGTTCCAAACTCTCTGTCCTACATCAATTTCAGAGCCTCCTCCTCTAGGAGTCTTTATTTTTCATAGGTCCTGATACATCCACTCTGTTCATGGGCCAGCAGAGTATTCCACTTCACTACAATATGCCAGCATCTGTCAACTAAAGAAGCCACCTGAAGGTCATAGAAGTCTTTGGTGGCCAACAAAGGCATGCCAAGGGAACTAGGTGAGTCCAGCAACCAAAAGTGAGGACCTGCTGTATCATGCTCAAGACTGTGGTCCTGACTTCCTGTGATTACCTCCAGTTCTTTCTGCTAATAACCCTGCTGAAAAAAAGTCAGAAGCTTGGCTTGGAATGAGAGCCTCTGCCAGCAACAAATGAGGATATGAGTGTGGACAGAGGGTGTAGGAACTAGCTTTGGCAAGAGCTAGTGGATGGCAGGTTTTAACAATATACTTTTGAAGGGCTTGTTGACTGCATTGCTTTATTTAATTATGGCAGGATAATCCTTACACGGGTAACTACTTATTAAAAATAAGACAGAGCAGCAATTAGTTGGATGGCAGTGCTGTTACCTCTGGGGAAGAATGGCTGTCACCCATCATTCAGGCCCCGGATACTGGAGCAGGATAAACTTCTTCCTTGTGCCCGCCCCCACCACCACCTTCTTCTCCCCCAGCTTTTAATTGCAAATGAATTAAACTTTTGGAGAAGATAAGAATAACATTGTTTTGTTTGTACATAGACTGCACCACTAACAAGGAAGATATAAATAAAATCATTTCCAGTTCTATCGGCATGTGGACTGGCAGGCGTTCTGCTGAAGTGGAGATGGGGATAACTGGAAGATGAGTTTAGATTGTTATTACAAAAGAAGCCAAAGTTGCCTAGAGTTTAAAAGTAAGGGATCCTCCCTTTGTTTAAATACATACATTTGTACATGTATGTATGTGTGTATGTATGTATGTATATGTACATGTACGTGTACATGTACGTGTATGTGTATATGTATATGTATATGTATGTGTATATGTATATGTATATGTATATGCATATGTATGTATGTATGCTTCATTTTGGTATTTTGTGTGCAGAGGAGGAAGGATCCCAATCCAAAACTGAAAATGTCCCATGCATTGATGTTGATTCAGATGTTGGTTCACTTACAAATATACTTCATTAACACTACAGGATCCCAGACTAACCGTAGTCAATGGCATTAATGAAGGTACATATACGCCAATCCTTACATATTCTATATTCCAAGAAAGATACATGTTTATTCTTTGTTCTGCTCCTCTTGATCCAAAACATAGGAAGGAAAATGTTTACACAATTTTTAAAAATTAGACTATCTATAGGCAAAGAAAGAGTAAGCTTTATGGAGTCCAGATATATAACTAAGGTAGGGTAAGCAGGACCTTATCTCAAGGTGCTGAATTTGGAGAGCATTGACAGTACTTAAAGTCTTCTAGCAGCAGAGGAAAAAAAAAACCTTATCACTTAATTATCAAGAACCATTAGTTAAAATAGAAAGCTAGTAAATGGAGGATAGAGTAAGCTCTTATCCCATCCTGCCTGCTTCTCCACCATCCCCCTTATTGCAACCTCACCTTTCCAGGATTGGCATTGTGCCAGGGCCTCATGGTCTCTAAGTCATCCCCATGGGGCAATGTTCCACCCGTAACCAAACTGAAAGCTTGTCCCATGCCACTCATCCCAGTTATAGTTTGTTACTTGCCTTGGATGCAAAAATCCTTAGTTCTAAGGTGTGTCTGAGGTTGGGGGGGGGGGGAATGGAGGAGAAACTTATGAATGACTTTGGGCCAATTGATAAGGATCTATTTAAGTTAGTTTCCATATTCTTGTAAAAGGGGTCATGTATATGGGCAAGAACAATGTACAATGACAATAAGTTGACATTTATAGTTGACATTTATATATTCAATCTCCTTCAACTACTAATGTGATGGAGAATAGCCAGGTATCTCGGGTAGAAACATATTTCCTCAGGAAAACAAGACACATAACAACTCCAACAATATAAATGGAAAGGACAAAAACAAAACAACTGAAGCTGGATATTATGAAATTATAAATGCCAAACTTGATCTCAAAGAAGAGGTACGAGAAAATTACTCTCCCTACTTCTTTTTCAGAGGTGGAGAATAATACACATAAGGTTAGACTTTTTCAGTAGGTTGTTTCGTTTTATTGAACTCTTTTCCCCTTCTTTTCATAAGAGATGGGAAGGGGAACAAGAAGAGATATATTGGGAAATGTAGATGATCAAAAAACAAAAGGTATCAATGGTTCGGTTTTTTTGTGTTTCTTTTTTTGTTTTGTTTTGTTTTGTTTTTAGAAAAAGAAACAGATTCCCTCCTAATGACCTGGTTGTCTTTAATGACTGGACAGAAGGCTAAAGAAGGTAGGCTTTTAAGCTAACAAACAGGGAGGCAAATTAGGAAGTTTTTATCTACGAATGTGCCTAGGAATAACTCAATATTATCCAGTCAAGAATGAGTTCAGTGGATGAGAGATTGAAAACAAATTCTAAGTCTTTAGGAGTTCTGTGATCGATAGAATCAACCGAGTTATTTTAAATTTCCTTCAACCTACAGCCTGCTTTCTAAGGACATACACCAAGGTAGTATTTCCCAATCTCATTCAACCCGTAGAAAAGCAAGTGTGATCTTGCCTAGACAAGAACAGAATCTTGGGCAGGGAGGGCAGGGCGCTGTCCATCCATTAACACCCATGCCTCCAACCAAATACAAGGCAGCTTATATGAAAATCAAAAGCAGGAATGTGGCTAGACAGGAGGGAGACATTGACCTTGTCCCCAGTTTGTTTACTTCTGGTGCCTTGCATGAAGTCAGAGTTGAGAAACTGGGGTGGGGGTTAGGGGTGGAGCAGCTAACTCTGAAACTCTTAAGAAAGGTTTGCTGGAAAGATAACCTTTAAGCTGATGTTAACTGGAGGCTGTTTAGCAGGGACAAGGAACGTTTGGTCAGAGTGAGGCCTTGGTGAGAAGAAAATCAAGGTTTAAAAGCTAGATTTAACCCTGAAGGTACTATTCAGTTAAGATAGCTCTATGTTTCAAAGACCTTAGTGTCTATGGAGAGAAATCTCCTTCTGGAGAGGAAACTTCAATTCCTGCCAAGTCTCTGATGGAGAAAAAGACAGATAACACTCTCATGCTTATGGGAGGACAATACATTGAGGGATTTTTCTTGTAGTTCAAAAACTGGATCTGTGAGATTTTTGCCTTTCTAAAAGAGTCGTGGGGTGAGAGGAGGTAGAAGCCTCTGAGTTGTAGGCTAAAAAGGGAATAGCCAAGCCCACTGCTTCTCTCTTGGGAAAGAGGTCAGACCTCAGCTGAAAACAGAAACTGGAAACCAATAGAAACTCAACAATTCCATGGCCCAATGGAACCATGCCTAGCAGCCATTGCAGGACTGGGAAAGCATTGCTAAGCAGCAGCCACCTAAGACCAGCAAGAAAAGAAACAGTGACTGACAGAAATAAAATATCTCTCAAAGACCATAGCATGGTGCTGACCCAACATGAAAACATGTTGACATGTCAGTGACCTTACAGCACTATGCATGAATTATTCTTCTACATATATATATTTGTTCACAATAGTCTCTTAAAAAGTATGCCTTCCAAGGGCAGCAAGGTGGCACAGTGGGTAGAGTTCTGGGCTTTGAGTCAGGAAGACCTAAATTCAAATCCAGCCCTAGGCAAGTCACTTAACTCCAATTGCCTCACACACAAAAAACCATGCCTTCTTTGCATATTCTCTCTATATATACTCTTCTAACTAATAGTGAACATACTCTAGGAAGTGTGTGACCAGATTTATGTGGAGAATGTTTTGTTATTGCCTTATCTTCATTGCATTCTTTGACTGATGAGAAAAAAGTAAACATATCAGTGGGGGCTCATGAGCAATGGTTTTAAATCACAGAATCTTAGGGCTGCAAGAAACCTCAAAGCCCTGAACAGGAATGCCCTCTCTCCATGATACCTGTTAAATGATGCTCTAGCCTTTGACTGAAGGGCTCCAGAGAGGAGGTAACTGCTGCCTAGCACAGCAGCTTACTTTACATTCTAATAACTCTAATTGTTAGGATCTTTCCGTTTATGGAATCCCAATTCTGCCTCCATGTAACCCAATGCTCCTGGTGTTGACCCCAGGGGCTGAGTGCTAATCTAATCCTTTTTCTCCTTCAAATATTTGAAGACAACTGATATTCTGCCCACTTAGTATTTATTCTCTTACCCAGACTGAGCGTGCCTTAGTTTCTTCAACCTATCTTTACGTGACATGAGATTGAGACATTTCATGATCCTGTTTACCCACTTCTGGATATCCTCTAAATTATAGATATTTTCTCTAAAATGAACCACCAAGAACTGAACACAAACCTCTAAATGTGGACTGGAGAGGTACTGAAATAGGTAGGAGAAGGAGTGGATAGAGTGCTCAGCCTACAATCAGGAGGACTTGAGGTGACCTCAGCAACTTATTAGCTGTGTGACCCCGGGCAGGTCACGTAACCCTGTTTGCCTCAGTTTCTTCATCTCTAAAATGGGGATAAAAATAGCTCCTACCTCTCAGGGTTGTTATGAAGATCAGATGACATAATAATTATGAAGCACTTAACAATGGCTGATATGTAGTAAGCACCATAGAAATGCTAGCTATGATAATGAGAAGGAGGAGGAGGAACAAGGTAATGAGAATAGAATACAATAGGATTCCAGCACTTAGAACAGTGCTTGACACATGGTAGACATTTAATAAACACTAGCTAATTCTCGTCTCCCCAGTACTGATTTAAAGTCTCTTTTAATGTAACCTAAGACTGTATTTTCCTCTTCCCCTCCACCCTCTGTCCATTTTCCAACTCTGGCTCTGAAAATACTGATCAAATCAAAAGTACAATTTCTGAAAAAGACATCAATTGAATGCCCTGTAGCTCCAGTCACCATTCATTTTGCATTCTCTATCCAAAATACCCCTCTCTGGCCACCCCTCCCCATGTGTTGTCTTTCCTAATAGAATGCAAACTACTTTGGGGCAGGGACTTTCTTGCTCGCTTATATTTGTATCCTCCACGCTTAGCACAGTGACTAGCCCACAAGGATGTAGTTCATCTGAATCACATGATTTGAATTCATTTATCTAATTGCTCTCTTACTATTTCCTAAACTATCTTGGTTTTCGAGGTAGTCAATATTTTTGTCTTGTTATTTTTATTCTAGAGATCATTCTCTCAACAGAAGAGAAAAAAAACAACAGAAAAAAGTTTTACAGAAAGTTTCTCTGATAAAGGCTTCATTTCATATGTAGAGAACTGAGTCAAATTTATAAAAATAAGAGCCATTCCTCAGTTGTTAAATGGTCAAAGGTTATGAAGAGGTAGTTTTCAGAAGAAGAAATCAAAGCTATCAATAGTCACATGTAAAAAGGCTCACTCATTGTTGATTAGGGAAATGCAAATTAAAACAACTCTGATGTACTACCTCACACCTGTCAGATTGGCTAACATGACAGAAAAGGAAAGTGACAAAACAGAGGGGACGTGGAAAAATAGGGACACTAATGTATTATTGATGAAATTGTAAACTGGTCCAACCCTTCTGGAGAGCAATTTGGAACTATTCCCAAAGGGTTATAAACCTATGCATACCCTTTGATCAAGCAATAACATTATTAGGTCTATATCCCAAAGAGATCAAAGAAAAGGGAAAAACATATAAAAATATTTATAGCAGTCATTTTTGTGGTGCAAAGAGTTAGAAATTGAGGAAATACCCATCAATTGAAGAACGATTGAACAAGTTGTGGTATACAAATTGTGATGGAATACTATTATGCTGTAACAAATGATGAGCAGGATAGTTTCAGAAAAACCTGGGAAAGTCTATATGAACTGATGCAAAGTGAAGCGAGCAGAACAAACATAATATTGTACACAGTAACAGCAATTCTGTAGTGATGATCAGTTGTGAAAGATTTAGCTATTCTCCTCAATACAATGATCCAAGACAATTACAAAGGACCCATGATGAAAAAGGCTATCCACCTCCAGAGATAGAATTGATGGACTCTGAGTGCAGATGGAAGCATACTTTTTTCCTTCTCTATGTTTCTTGCTCTTTATTGGTTCTTTTTGGCAACATGGCTAACATGGAAATACATTTTGCATGAATTCACATGTATAATTGATATATTGTTTGCCTTCTCAATAGGTAGGGAAGGGGTAGGAGAGGAGAGAATTTGGAACTCAATTTTTTTAGAAATGAATGCTCAAAAATAATAAATAAAGCAAACAAATAAAAGAAAAAGTTAAATCATAATGCAAAAGCCCCCCCAAAAAATTAAGATGGTGTACCACAGTATATTTTCCTAAAATAAGAGTTCAACACATATTTGTTGAATGGGAAAACTAAATTTAGTATCTTTTCCTAAAAAAACAAACTCCCCTTTTCATCTCTCTCATTTCTGTCCACTCTTATTCTTTCACTCTCCTAGACTAAACAATTTAAACTCAGATTTGACTCATCCATCTCCTTTTATCCCAATAGTCAATCTGCCACCAAGTCCTACTGTTTCATCCCTGTGCATTATCTCAAAAACCCACCCCTCCTCTCTATTTCTACTGTTATCTCACTAAGCATTCATCATTTCATGCTTGGACTATTGCATTACCTCTGCCTGGACTGGGAGAATCATAGGGGGATGGTCAGAGTTCTAGAGCTGGAAGACAGAGGCAATCTAGTCCAACCTCTTCATTTTATAGATGAGTAATTGAGGACTAGAGATATTAAATTATTTGATCTGTGCAAAGTCATATAGCAATGAACACAAAGGTGGAATCTGAACCCAGGTCCCAAGACTTCAGAGCCAATTCTCTTTCCCTTTTCTGCCATATTGATCTTCCTAAAAACTAACTCTAATAAAGTCATTCCTACTAAAGGACCACCAATATTATCATATCAAGCCTAAACTTCTCTGGCTTTCAAGGGCTTCCATAATCTCACCCCAGTTTACCTTTCAATTCAAAGATTCAATTCAAAATTGCCCGGGATACAATGACAAAGATGAAGCAGTTCCTGCCTTCTAGGAGGTGACATTCTAATGAAGGAAATGATATGTGCATGGATAAATCAAAATGAAATCTATACAAAGCTAATACAAAATAATCATACACTACTTTCCAACAAGAAACTCAGCACTAATCAAACTTATCTTCTCGCTGAGTCCACTGCACCACGAGCACCTCCATACTTTTGTTCATACTACAACCCATCTACTTCTCAGCCACCTATGCAGATCCTATTTAGCCTCCAAGGCCAGTGTATGTTTCACATCTTCCAACAAACACACCTGGATCTCTACTTTCTCTGAATTTACACTTTCAAGTTCTCCTCAGTTGAGCATTTAATTGTTCTCTACTGCTTTCATTCTCTCCCTCCAACTAGATTGGAAGTTCTTTCAGGACAGGGACCATCTCACCTCCTTTCACATATCATAAACTCTATGGCCTTTCTCAAATACATTCTGTGCTTTCTCCCTCTCTGTGTCTTTACTAGTGCCTTATCCCTGGAATTCCTCCCCCCCAAAAAAAGAAAGGCAGACCAAACTGCATCAATGTCAAAAATAATGTATTGTTTTAAAGTACAAGTCACATAATATCTGTAAGATAGATGGATCTACACTGATTCAGGTATGACTTTAAAAAATTGTGGTATGTGAATATAATGGAAAATTACTGGGCTATAAGAAACAATGACTACAAAGGACTGAAACATGGGAAGACTTGTAAGAACTGATGCCAGATGAAGTAAGCTGAACCAGGAAAATAATGTACACGATGTGTACAACAATGTAATTGGAATGAACAACAATAATAATGACCAAAAAAAAAAAGAAATTGAATTCTATGTAATCATAGTGACCAAGTTTAGCCCTGGAGAAAAGTTATGAAAATAAACCTCTCACCCTTCTTTCCAGAGGCTTATGGGCATGAAATATTGCATGTAGTGTCAGGTTCAAGTTCATAATCATCCTAAAGCCGATTCTGCCCAGTTGGCTTAAGTTTATAATATCCCTCTGTAACATGGCAACCAATCAAAGCTGATACAAGATCCAGGGTTTTGAACCCATGAGTTCTCATTCCAAATCCAGCTCTCTTTCTTCTGCCTTCTGTATGTTCATTATCCCACCTTTTGACGATACAATCTAGAATTTTGCCAAAAAATCAAAATCAAGCTCATTGGCTTATTGTTTGAAGACTATTGTCTTCTGTGTTTTTAAAAATTGGGACATTTTGCCTTTCCCATCCTCTGCAGTACCGTTTTTCACAATCTTAGAATGATCCCTAATAATTAAGCTACATTAAGAGGACACTCACAGTGCCTGGCATATAGTAGGCCCTTAATAAATGTTTATTAACTGACTTAATCCCAAAAGAGGGAGGTGATCATTTTGCTACATATTGATCCGATGAGCCCATGCCTGCAGCACTGTCTAATTCTGTGCACCTCCTTTTATGGAGGACATCTATACACTGGAGAACCTCCAAAAGAAGATAAGTAGGGTGAAAAACAGGGTCTAAAGACCATGTACTATGAGGATCATATGGGGATCTGGTGATACCACAGAGACTTTTGTCTTTGCCACTGGACTTTGATGAATCTGGAAGAGTGAGGCTGTGATAAGTAGACTCCTCTGTTCCCCAAAGATTAACCGGAGATATTTCCAAAGCTCTAGATTTTCTGAACCATTTCCAATAGCTGTAGGCTGACAGGGTGGGAGGGACAATTGAGGGTTCTCATATTGCTGAATGTTTTCCAGGGAGTGCATTATAATCTTTCAAAATTGACAATTAGGGCTTTGGTGATGTTTATTTTTTTTAAAAAACAGGTTCACAGGTAATGGAGGCAACATAAAGCCACAGAACATCAGAGCTGGAAGGGACTTAGGAGATTATCTAGCCCAACCCCTTATTTTACAGATGAGAAAAACAGGAATTAAAGGATGTGCCTAGAGTCACACAGCTAGTAAATGGTAGAAATAGGACTCTCCCAGGATCTTCTGACACCATTTTCACAGCTCTTTGCCCTGCTCTACTTTTGAACTCAAAGCCTGGCTTCCAACTTAATCCCTCTGATGAAACTTCTCTTTCCAAAGGCACAGATGATTTTCAAATTTCCAAATGGAATATCTCTTTTTAATCTTCATGTTTCTTGACCTTTATTAACACTTTTGACCATTTTCTTCTCCTGGATAATCTCCCTTCTCTTGGTTTTTGTGACATCACCTTTTCTTGGTTTTCTTCCAAGGAGTGTCTAACCACTTCTCAGTTTCTTATGCTGGTCCTTATCCAAATCACATTCCCTAGCTTACCAAAGTTTCTGCTCTAAAGTCTCCGATTTTTCTCTCATTCTGCTCTTTCACTCAGTGATGTCATCAACTCCCATGGGTTTAATTATCATCCCTATAGCGATGACCCTCAGTCCTATATATCCAGCCCCAGTTTCTCTCCAGAATTCCAGGGCTGAATCATCAACTGTCTAATAAATATTTTAAACTGCACATCCCATAGGCATATCAACAATATCTGTCTAAAACAGAACTTATTACCTTCCCTGAAATGCCATTGCTCTTCTGAACTTTCCTTTTTCTGCAGGCAACATGATCCTTCCAACCACCCAGGTTTATACCTTTGGTGTGACTTTTGACCCTTTCACACCATTTATCCAATCACTTGACAAGTCATATGGATTCTGCCCTCCAATATCTCTTGAATCCTTCCTCTTCTACCCTAACTCAGATCTTCATCATTTCTTGCCTGCACTATGACAGTGACCTCCCAACTGGTCTTCCCTCCACCTCCAAATCTCTCTTCATTCAATCTAACCTTCACAAAGCTGTCAAATTGATTTTCCTAAAGCATAGATCTGACTCTCCACTCATCTTCCCACTCCATTTAATAAATTTCAATGATTCTTTATTGCCTCTAGAACCAATCAAAGCTTTTCACAATCTGGCCTCAATTTACCTTTCCTTATTATGTATTACTCCTTCACAAACTCTACAGTTCAGCCAAAATGGACTTCTTAATGTTTCTCAAATATAAGGCATCTCCTGTCTTCTTGACTTTGCAATGCCCATTTCCCATAATTAGAACATACTGCCCCCCCCTTACCTCTACCTTTTAGAATCATCACCAGTCTTGACTTTTGTCCTACCAATGAACTTAGATGACTCTGAAAGAGAGAGTGAGCTTGATGACTTTGTGCAACACTGCCTCACTTAAATCCAATTCATGAGCAAGTCAAACCATCACCTGTGATGTCATTGGTCTCTTTGAAACAAAGAACAAACAACAACAGAAAAATCACTGGTTCCTTTCAAGACTCTACCTTCTATACTGGGTCTTTCTTAATTCACCTCACTTTCAACCATTAGCACTTCCATTGCCCCCTTTCTATTACCTTGTGTTTATTTTTCCTATATTTTAATATATTTCATATTTTTTCACGTATTTTGTATATATCTATATCGACACGTTTGTCCCTCCTGATAGAATATTAGCTTCTTAAGGAAAGGGACAATCACTTTTGTCCTCTGTGCCTAGCATAATTTCTGGTGCATAGTAGGTGCATAATAAATGCTTTTGATTGACTTCGCCTCGTTGTATGACTCCATGGTAACTCATTTCATCCTCTCCTGAGGACAATACAAATGCTAGTGCTTTAGCTCAGACGTTGAGATATATCCCCATTGAACTGAAAGAGCATTGGAAACCTCCAAGGTTTCTTCCCACCCTGAACTGCTATGATTCTGACACATGCACGCAGGGTTGAACATTAGCTGGATTCATTTTTTCCCCAGTCTGAATAAATGGACCATTGATTCTTTCAAAAGCCAACCCATTTGAATTCAACATCACCTGACTTACAATCCTTTTGGATAAAGGGGTCTTTGTTTCTGATACTTGGGCAGCATCAAAATCTAAATAATTTGGGTTCTCTTTTTGGACTGGACCCGAGATTCCACCGATGCAAATCAGTCCTTTTTCTTCAACTCCTAACCTTAGAGAGTTGCCTGAGGCCCTGAGAGGTTGTCCAGAGTCACATAATCACTTCATCAGAGATAGGATTTCAATCCAACTCTTCTTAATTCTTCAGCCAGCTCTCTATTCACTTCACCAGAGGTGTCAAATATGAAGGCCCCACAAGGCCCATTCCCAAGTACACGCCCTGAAGCAGATGTACATTTTAAAGCTAAACCAATACACTGCTCACAGGGATCCTTATGTATGACTTAGCTATCCCCAGTTCTCTTTAAATTCAATGCCTAAGCTACCTCTCTGGGGCCCATAGGTCATTCTATATCCCTGTGTCTGGGACCACAGATAGTGCCCCTTCACATATCAGGGTGCGTGATCATCATTTCCTTTCTACTCCAAAGCAATCATCTTGACATGGTAACTATCTTAATTTTATATAAATCTGTAAAAACTAGAAATGTACTTAAAAGAAACTCAATTCATTATAGCTGCTGCCCTCTCTATAGGATCGCAATGGGATTAAAAGAAGTTTGAGGAGTTGTTTGGGACTTAACTATGCCTTCCCTGGAAGCTGATCTGCTGTTCAGGTGTATGGGCCAATTACACAGTTTCTTTTGCACACACAAGACCAAATGGAGTATTACTTGCCAATGGCAAGAGGCACGTTTGCAACGAAGAGACCTGTGCTAAAGAAGTCCATGATTATGGCTAGACCTTCTAGGGAGGATCAATGAGAGAACATGGACAAAAGTGACAGGATTGTTTAATAGAATGCAAGCTACCTGAGGGTAGGGGATGTTTTGTTCTTGCCTTTGTATCTCTAATATCTAGCCTACCACACACAACAAGCCAGTGTGACAGAAGCAGTAAGGTACCCTAAGGGAGAAACAGAAAGTAACGTGGGCCAAGCAAGTCAAATCAATGCTACCACCTTGGCTATCATCAACCTCAAGATCTTCTGGAGGTCGCTCAGGACATGGAATCCAAGAGCATTTGGAATAACAGGGATCCCCAAATTCCCAACTCACAGAAATCACTGAGAGGAGAGAAATCATTGCAAAGAAGTGCCTTACCTTTGTCATCATGTGAAAGAAAGGTTAAATAACTTGTCTGGGGTCATCTAACTAGTAAATGTCTAAAACAGGATTCAAACCCAGGTCCTCTAGATGCCAAACCCAGCGTTCAGTCCACTATCTCGTTCAGTCCACTCTCCACTTCCAATGTTAAAGTTCTTTCCAAATAACAACTCTGAAAAATAGGTAGGCATGAGCAGGCAATTGGTATTATTCTCCCCCATTTTGAAGATAAGGAAACTGAGGTTCAGAGAAATTAAATTATAGGCATATGGTCATCTAACACGATGGCACATGGCAAATGCTCATTAAACATCTAGAAAAAGAACTGATAAATAGAAATATGTATAGAATAATTTTACATTTATATACATACATATGTGGATGTGGATGTATGCCTATTTGTGTCTAATAGTAGCGATTTCTAGGGCAGGGAGGGGTGAGGGAGAGGGAAGAAAAAAAGGACAAAAAAGAAATTTACATAATTATTATATGCTTAAAAGGCATAGCAAGTTGTATATGACAAGTTTGCAGTTTCATGTGTAATCATCTCTTTTCTTGTACTATGTCACAGAAATGCTTATTTTATTCCATAAATTAAAAATAAAATAAATTTTAAAAAAGAAAACTTGATTAAATCATTCCATTGGTTGTTTGATTAATTGATAAATGCACTCTCTCTATCCACTATAGTTACTCTTAGTTTTGCCCTCCAATTTGAGAAATGATCAAGGAGAAATGAGGGCTGTTGGAGTCCATTAAGGACTTCTTCCCAATCACAGCATCTTACCATAAAACTGGTTGGGAAACAGTTGGAAAGGCAGCTGTTGAATGCTTGATCACTCCCTTAGCCAGTGCGTAGGCTTGGAGACTTGTCACTTCATAAAGATTGCCAGAGCTGGCCACGGGGAATATACCGTTTCCCTGATTTCATTAACACTTAAGGACAAATGTAGAATAGAGCCCTGGAATCACTCAGGCCTCTGCCTTCCTTCTATGGACTAGAGGTGGATTTTTGAGGCTCTTCCACTTGGGCCATCCATCACGCCATTTAGAAATTCTTCTTTCTACTCCCATCCACACAAGGGGTTAAATGCTTCTGGCACAAAAAGGATGGAGTGGTCTAACTCTAAATATCATGGGTACATGGCCCAGAAAAGCCAAGGGCCATTGCATTATACAATTACCTATTTACTGGAGACAGTATATTTAATAACTAATCATCCAATCTAATAATACGTAAGAATATCAGACTGAAAGGTCAAGTGTTGAAGATTAGGCAGAGACCAGCCTTAAAAATGCATTAAAAAAGTCCTCACAGATCAACAAGTCAGCCTCGGGTCTCCTCTGTGTCACCATGCCTCCTTTTTTGACCTAGAAATGTTGACTTCTCTCAAACTCAAGAAAATTCAAGAAGTTTTAACTCAAACTCCTCATTCTTGATGCTAAATCCTCACGGTCTTAGCTTTTGGGAGTGCAGGGGGCTGGTATAAGAGGGAGAAGCAATGTTGGATAATGAAGAAAGGACCATATTTGGAGCTATTTTCGCCAAGGTCAACCCTTCTATTTGTATCCTTAATCTCATTTCCTCCCTCTTCTTTGTAATCTTGCCCCTTGAACATCTTCAATTTTTGCTTATCCACTGGCTTTTTCCATAATAATAATAATAATGGTAAATAAATAAATGGATAATGATGATGATAATGACAACTCACATTTAAATAGCCCTTTAAGGTTTGCAAATAAAAAAATCATGAAATGATATTTCATACATGATCTGTAAACATGATCAACTCTCCTCCATCTTTAAAACCAATCTCCTATCCCTTTAAGCTACCATCCTGTATCTTTCTCCATTTCATAGTCAAACTCTTAGAATCTTCAATACTCATGGCCTCTTTTTTCTCATTTGCTACTCACTTCTCAGGCTCTTACAGTTTAGTTTCTGAACCCACCATTGTATTGAGACTGCTCTCTCCAATGTTGCCAATGATCCCTTAATTGCTAAATCCAATGGCCTTTTCTCATCTTTAATCTATTTAATTTTTTTTTTTTTGCAGCTTTTTACACTGTCAAAAACTCTTTTCTAAATTGGCTTCTATGACCTTACTCTCTCTTGGATCTCCTCATACCCGTCTGACTGCTACTTGTCTGGGCCATCTTTCATCACCTGCCCATTAACCTTGGTATCCACCACGGTTCTGTCATTGATTCTCTCCTTCTCTCTCTGCCTCTCTACATGCATTGGTGGATTTTGTCAGCAGCCATGAATTCAGTTATTATCTCTATGCAGAAGACTTCAAAATCCATATATCCAGTTTGAATCTCCCCCTACAGAGAGAAAAGCATCTTCATCGGCTAAGTACTGTTGTTACTGTTTGTCCTTCATTCTTCAAGAGGACCATGATATCAGAAGGTGATGCCATGACTTGCAAATGAATTGGTTTTAAGTGAGGGAGGGCTGTGCAAAGTCACCAGCCTTACTCTCTCTTCTGGAGCCGTCTGCATCCAGTGGCAAGATATAGATCAGGATGACTGGAGATGGCCCCAGAAGCAGTGAGAGACTTTGGCCTTTCTTGCTAAATACTGTATCTTCATTTGGATACCCCACTGGCATCTCAAATTCAACATTATTAAAATAGAATTTCTTATTCCTCCATGTAAATATTTTGTTGAATGCTACAGAATGAAAGATGCTAAAGAGTCCATGTTTTTAAGGAATCCATTTTTTTTTCCAGGTCTCCTGCCCAAGTCATCAAAAGAATTATTTGGCTTCAGAGATACTTTATGAAAACCTAACCTTGTGGAATGCCTTTCCTAATCCCCCTTCCCCTGGTTACTTGTGCCCACCTCCTCATGAAAATAACTGTACTTCCAGTGTATATATTTTGTGTATGACTATTGGCATACACATTGCCAACCCCTCTTATATAGAAAATAAGTTCTTTGGTGGGTAGGAACTGTGGTACTCTATATCCCCAGCACTTAGCACTATGCCTGGCACTTAGTAAGCAATCAATAAATGTTTATTGAAGAAATGAAGGAATGAATGGTTAGATAAATGAATGGATAGATAGATGGATGTAGAAAAATCATCCCTATCCAGAGGAAATGGTATACTTCTCTTCTTCCACATCCAGACCAAACTTTAAATCCCATCTAGCCATCCACCAAGAAACTAGGATACAGCTAATTTCTTGCCATCTTACCCTATGTCCAGTCACCATATACTCTCTTCCTCCCTCTCCTCCCATTTTTTTGTTCTTGCTCTGAGAAGAATAACCATATGAGCACTACCATTGCTACTGCAAAAGGGCTTAGCAATGGCATGTCCTGTGGTTCCTTTCATCATCACCATCCCTGTGACTGCCTAAATCATAACTCATTTTCTTGTCTGACACTTTTCTAAGTCTTGTCCTCCCCACCTTAGCATGGAAGCTCTTTGAGGGCAGGGACTGTCTCGCTTTTCTACTTGGACACTCAGTACCTGGAGTAGTACCTAGGACATAGCAAATGCTTAATAATTTTTTTTCATTCATTCAAATTAGTTCATTTAGAGGATGGAGGGGATGAAATGTAGAAATGAAAAACCTTATGTCACAAATACAAAATTATCTTACGTGCAATAAAAATGAAAATAAAGAATCCTAACATTGTGGCACGTGGTATTCCTCATGTGTTTCCTTTGACATCTTTCTAATGGAGAGTTGGATTCTCAGGGTACACTGCCCACCCTTTAAATGTGCTGTAATTGGCGCATTTAAAATTCTTGCACTGGGGAGTTCAGAAGCCATGGACATGAGCCTAGTTATTTAGAGACCCATTTCTTTGGGGAATAAAGCAACAATAAGTGCATCTACACACAGTCCTTAGAAACTACAACTATGAGGAAAATATTTTACATTCTTTAAAAAATACTGAACTGTGTCAGGGTGTTCTGTCACTGTTGATTTTCTTAACTCATAAAGCACGATCCTTATTAGTCTTGGAGCAAAAACAATCAAATGCTTCGCCTGCAACTCCCAAAGAAAACCAAGAAGTCCTGACAAAATTTGGAATTTTGGAAGAAAAGTAAGAACAACTTTACATTGTACGTATTTTTCAAAAGAAACAGACAAAAATCTATGTACAGGAACATTCTAAAGAAGTAGCGCAATTTTCCAGTGGCTCTGATAGTGAGTAAAGTGATAATTATCAGGAGTAGTAGAGCCATAATGAAGATCTGATTTTCTTTAATCATCTTCAAGCCCTGTTTGTGCAGCATTCTCTGAAGTTCTCAGATAATGGGACTGTTTTCATGTAAATTTTCTTTCTTTGAGATTCTTGATTTCTGAAGTTTAGCCATTGTGTTGCTCTTGCTTGTCCTTCATTCTCTAAGAGGACCATGACAGCAGGAAAGTGATGCCATGACTTGCAAGTGAATCAGCCTCACTTTCTCCTTAAAAGCTATCTGGGTCCAGTGGCAACATATAGGTCAGGAGGACTGAAGATGGCCCTGGATGCAGGGAGAGACCTTAGCCTTTTTAAGCTAAGGTCTTTCCCAGGTCTCACTTTGGCCGAGTCAACCCCTGTTCAGTGATTAAAAGCTAGGTAAGAAATGAGTCAAAGAATGGCCTCTTTTACCTAGTTACCAGTGTGGGAGGGGAAGATCTTCAAGGTTTCTGGTCAAAACAGAAACAATTACTATTTACATTCACTCTGAGCCATCAGGACTCAAACAATGACCAAGAGAGGCCTGGGCTGGGACAATCTATGAAAGCCAGAGTGATTTGGGTTTAAGGCATGATCCTTAAGAAAGAAATCTAGCCTTAACCCCAAGATATCTTGTGAAGTTTCAACCATCAAAACTGACATTCCTTTGGGCAGAGCACCTGCAGGTAAAGATATGATACCTATGTGGACAGAGGGAGAGCAAGTTTTTGCTGAAAGCTACACTGGATTTTTTTTTTCTGGTGAAGATACTTCCTATCAGTGACTTGAAACTAAAATTTCCATGGTTAGGTGGCAGGTGATTCAAGATTAAACCTGGAGAAAGAGCAAGTAGGTTGTGTATCTTGCCTAGTTGCTGACTTGCATCTTACTTAATACCTGTCTGCTGTTCTCACTGGAAGAGACAGCTAGCTGTTGGTACATAGAGTACTGGTACTGGAGTCAGGAAGACCTGAATTCAAATTCAGCCTCGGATATTTATTAGCTGTCTTTTCTCCAAGTCTGTCAGTTTCCTCAACTGTAAAATAGGAATAATAATAGCACCCACCTCTCAGGATTGTTGTGAGGACCAAATGAGATATTTGTAAAAAGTACTTAGAGGGGCAGCTAGGTGGTGGAGTGGGTAGAGCTCTGGCCTTGGAGTCAGGAGGACCTGAGTTCAAATCCAGTCTTAGACTTACTAGTTGTGTGACCCTGGGCAAGTCACTTAACCCCGATTGCCTCGCCAAAAAAAAAAAAGTGCTTAGCACCATGCTGGCATATGGTAGGGGCTATATTCTCTTCCCCCAGAACAGAAATCTGGGGGAATCTAAGCTGATCCTGAAAGGAAACCTACAATTCCAAGAAGCAAAAACACAAATGACCCTAATGAATTGACTCAATTACACAAATCACCATAGCTTGATCTGGGCGGAAATAAGCCAGAAACAAAAGAAAAAACACTAAAATATACACATTGGAACATTGTGAACAGGCCCTCTGGGTGGAAAAAAAGGTACATATATACACACATACATATGCATGTGTATATATGTAAGTATGTGTACGTGTGTGTGTGTTTGTTGTTGTACAGTCGTTTTCAGTTGTGTCTGACTCTTCATGACCCCATTTGGGGTTTTCTTGGCAAAGATACTGGAGCGGTTTGCCATTTCCTTCACCAGCTCATTTTATAGATGAGGCAACTGAGACACACAGGGTTAAGTGACTTGTCCAGGGTTACACAGCTAGTAAGTATTTGAGGCTGGATTTGAACTCAGGTCTTCCTGACTCCATGCCTAGCTCTCTATCCATTCCACCACCTAGCTGCTCCATACACACACACACACATGTATACACATATGTACATATATATACTCACAAATATATACATATATGCACATATATGGACACACACATAAAATCTGTCTGCCTTTGTCAGTGAGGAAAGAGACTGCGAATTGATTCACACACAAGAAGATAAAGTTTGTTGAGACAAGAGAAAAACCAGCAGCTGGATTCGATTTAAAAAATCAATCAAAAAGTATTAAGTACTTTCCATGTGCAAGGCACTGTTGATAAGAAAGAAGAGTAAGACTAGTGTGGGCCCTCAAGAAGATGACATCGTGATGGGGAGTTTTCATATAAATCACTGGTCACATGCAGACATATAAATAATAGATGGGTGGTAATCTGAGAGCGAAAGCGAGTAGCAACCAGGTGCACCTGAAAAGTCTTCCTGTACTACATGGCATTTAAGTTGAGACTCCAGGAAGCCAGAGAAACTAAAAGGACAGCATTTCAGGCACAGGGGACAAACACAAAAACACAGAGGCAGGAGATGATACCACCTGGGAGGAGCAGAAAGGAGGCCAAGGTAAACTGGATTTCATGATGCATAGAAGAGAGTAAACTCTAAGAAAACTGGGTAAGGTTGGGTTTAAAGGAGTCAATCATTAACTCACCCCACCCTACTTAAAGTAAAAAACAAGATACTACCCTAGCACCTTTGTCGAGTGAGAACATCTTTCCTTTGAATCAAAGGCGTGAACCAGGTATAACCAAGGCCTGGACACCACCCTGAATCAATCAACATTTCAACCACTGTCCCAGGAAATTTGTTTAGATTTGTTAAGGGATTTGATTGAGACCTGTAGGGCCTGCAGAAAATAATTAAAGTTTGAAATAAGGGATTCCAACATCTGGCAGCTTAGAATTCCAGCCTTCCAGTCAAGTCCCTGAGAAGGAATCTCTACTTAGAGATGAGGAGAGGCCCTGGCCTTAATCTTGATTCCCTCCCCCATTTCTAAAAGCTAATTAAGTCTGGATGACTAATTTATTCCACTGATAATCAGTGGCAGGAAAGCACACTGGTGGGGTCTCCAAGGTTGCATAGCACTAGAAAACCATTCCCCATCTGCTGCAGGGTCACCTAGAACTCTGAAGGGATAAGTAGCTCTGGGGACTCAATGTACAAGTGGAAATTTGAGAGAACAGCCCCAAAGTTTGTGATAAAACTGGACAGATAGAGAGGAAGGATCTAGGTTATGAAGAGCTGTAAATACCAAACAGATGGCTTTATATTTGATTCTAGAGAAGTTGTCTTCCTAGGCCCTGATCACAAACTTGAAACCAACCATCTTCTTCAGGTTTTGAGCCATGTTTCTTTCTGAAAATTTTATCGGAGCTCTATCCTCATAGACTCTCCTTCTCCCCCTTAGCCTTCTTTCCCCATTCTTATGAGGACAAGGGAGTTTGCCGAGGGAGCCACTCAGGGATGGTTCAGCTTGCTACAATATGGATATTTCCCACTCTGGCTCTGCATTAACTCCCCTATACATTTGCAGAGCACACCTTTCTCTTCTGTGTGCTTTTGAGAGAAAGAAAAGATGAAAGCCAGTTTGGATTACCAGTGGCCTTCAATGTACACTGCAGAAAAATATCTGCATTTTTTGTTATGGATGGCAAAGTTCAAGCTAAAACTACATCCACTAATTTAATCATTTACAATGAAATACCAGTTATCTTAATCGTACAGGCCACCTTGTATCTGTTGCATTTTTTTCTTGTAATTGAATACTGACCCTAAGAAGAATTCAAGGATTTTTTGCTCCTTAGTGAATAGTATTAGAAACACATTTCCAATTGAAAAATGATGCATTGATGGCATGCTAATACTGAAAGAGTGGGGCTGAAAGGGCCTGGTGTCTTAGAGGCACCTGGGGTGGGGGGGATTGCTCTTTTGTCTTTCTTCCTTCCCCTCACACTTCCATTCTTGTTTCTCATTCTGCAAGGACAAGATGAAGCAATCCATCTCCAAGAATATCTCTTTGATCTCTTAACAAAATGACAAAAAATGCTCAAGACTGTTGGGTAGTAAGGAAAAAATGAAGTAACGTTGAACCCTGATGACACGCTTTTTGTTTCTATACTTTCCTTTCCCTTCCATGTCCCTAATGCATGATGGTAGCAGCAAACACAAGACCAAGATGTCTTCCTTTTTCCAGTGAGGAAAGGCAAGGTGCCTCAATACAATGCAGGAGAGGCCCTGGCCAGCTAGGACCCTTCTCAGCAGCTATGTTGGGCCAGGCGGAGGCAAGGGAAATGGGAAGCTGTCTAAGCCAATAGGTCCAGGCCTATAGCTTTGTGTGTGACTGGAGGCCAGAGAGGCTAGGGCCCAAGGAAACCCCAGCAGCAAGGGAAAAAACCAGATTGACTCTCACTAACTCATTTAGCTCCTGGATTGGACAGATCTGTCCCTGGCTGGCAATTTGGCCAGGCATCAATAGTTTGGACACCAGACTGAATAGCTTAAAATAGTTAGAGGGGGAAAAAAATCTGTGAAACTGTCGGCCATCCAACTCTTTACTTTGTGCTGAAAGACACAGGACAAATTACATTGAAGTTATTAAGTATGAAGTCACTGGATCAGCTGCCCATTTGGTCCAAAAGCAGGAAACTGGAGAAAACTCCAATGGCTCCTTGAAGGTGTCCATGGGTTTTTGGCAGGGCAGGTACACAGACATGTGGAAGTGATGTGAGAGGGAAGGGAGGTGGGGGAAAGAGAGGGATGCTAAAGATGTTTGGTTTCTCCCTACCCTATCTCTGCCTCCCACCTAAGGGAAGAGAGGAGGAGGCGTAGAAGAGGGAGAGGAATTCGTCAACGGTGAATGAGCATCCAAAGGGCAATGGAGTCTTAGCCAAGAGTTTCGGGAGATGCCAGCTTCAACTTTATACACTTTTGACCAGCAAGCTGGATTTCCAGGGTTTTTATATCTAATGCACAAAAACAGAAGCAACAGGCTCATTCAGTATCAGTAAAGGTCAGTTAAAATTATAGAGACATACTTTGGAGCAAATCCCCTGCCTTGTATTTGCATATTTATGAACTAGAGATTATGACAGGCCATTCCATTTATTAGCACAGTGCTGCTATAGTTAATAGTCTGTCAGCATTTCCATTATAAACCCCGTTTTTCAGTGTTTTAATATCTCAGCTGTTGGAAAGCCCATCAGGCTGAAAAGTGGCCTTCAGGTTCTCAGTCCCCTGGCAGGGAGGGGGATGTTGGTTGTTTTCTAAACCTAACAAAAGCATTTACATCAAACTGGATATTTGAGCTCTGGGCAGCAACAACAAAAAAAGGTGGAATTATGGATTTGAGGGCTGGCTTGGGTGGAGTCTCCCCTTGACCCCACTTCTGTTCCAACCTCAAAAAAAAAAAGTCTTTTTCTACACAGTCTCTATTAGACTTAATAGCTGGCTTGATTTAGGAGCACAAGAGGTAGTGTTCTGAGGGGACCAAGAAGTTCATAGTGGTCCAGGATACCTCAGCTGCTAGAGGTTTCAAAGGCCACATTCCCAGGGTACCTGACCCTCCCCCACTATGCAGATGACTCCACGTGGCACCAGATTATGCCTAGTTGCTCTCGGACATAGCTTATTCTTGAGTATGTCTCACTTTGTCATCGTGAAGTCCCTTTAGAAAAGGGGTGCTTAATCAATATTGTGCCATGGAGCACTTTAGGGATCTGGTGACACCTCTGGAGCCCTCAGAATAATGTTATAAATTATTACTACATAATAATATATATAACATGACAATAGAAACCCATTACATTGAGAGTGATCAAAAACAATTTTTTTCTCAAGTTTATGGACTCCAGAGGGAAAATTCCTACAAAAGGTATCTTGCATAAAAGTCACTTTTCTATGATCGGTCCCCTAGAATTGCCTCTTGGACTCTGTAAGCTTTCCTCCTCGAAGGAGGTCACATTCTCTTTTCAACCAATAAGAGGTTCTCATATGCATACAATGGTACCAGTGCCTCACTCCATTCTGCATAAAGAAAACTAAAAAATAAATTTTTAAAAAATAAAGCAGAGTACCCCAGGTGCTGCTGCTCACTGCTGGTCCCAAGAAACACTATGGGAAAAATGCATCCAATGGATTGACTCAGTCCTCTCTGGGTTATTGCACAATAGTGTATGAGATGCTATGTTCCTATCTTAGGTCCAGTTGTTCTCATTTGTCAGGATGGTTTTATTTTTACTCTGAGAATTCCTTGTGAAATGAACAGCACTGACGTAATCGCTTTCAGCAGCACCTCTCAATGGGAAGGGTGATTACGTAACAAGACACACAGTAATGTGTGTTGTTGTGTAAAACAGTGAGCCAGCCTGACTGTGCTGGGCCAGGAGCCAATAACCACCTAGTTGTGCCATTCTGACACAAGAACGTATGCCCTGAAGACGTGTTATAATTAGACTGACAATTTTAAAAGGAAAAGTAACTGATCAAAAAAAGAATCTCGACTTTTCAATAACTTTTTTCCCCTCCCAACTTGATACGGCTCCTTCCAACAGAGGCCAGAAGAATGAGACCCAACATTCACACGAGCCAAAACTCTAAATTAAATTTTTGTTTATGATTCGCTACATTTTACCACAGGCTTTGGGACTCTGTAGAATATTCAAGCTCCATTTAAGAAATCTAAGAAAAGAGAAAAATTTTACTCCAGGTGAAATTCCATCCCTTCAGAGAGATTCCTATCTCTATTTAATGTAGGAGCATTTTCATTCTGAACTCCTTAACTTCAAGAGCAATTGAGTCACTCGATGCCCAGGGAATACAGTGTTTCGGCATCTGTGCTTGTCTCTTCTCTGTTAACAAATTGTCAGCCCCAAGTTGTAGATAGATAGACAAGCAGGTAGATAGATAAACAGACAGACAGACAGATAGATAGATAGATAGATAGATAGATAGATAGATAGATAGATAGATAGATAGATAGAT
>NW_020945042.1:935353-1018408 GCF_900497805.2 Vombatus ursinus | reverse complement strand
GATAGATAGATAGATAGATAGATAGATAGATAGATAGATAGATAGATGGATAGACAAACAAATAATATAGACATAGATATTGATAGACACATATATACCTATACATATATATACCCACATATGAATGTCTGTTTGTACACATGTGCACATATGCACACATACACGTGTGTACGTTGTTTTGTATGTAGGTATAGCTATATCTATACTGATATCCATATAGATAGATATAAACATACCAAATATATATACATGTATTCCTATTATATACACATATAAAAATCAATATATACATATATATGGAGAGAGAAGTTAGATAAATCTATCGATAAGTAGGTACAGATATCCAAATATATATATATTGTACAATTATATATGTGTATGTGGCATTCATACAAGACATAGGCATATTGTACATGTATATGAAATGGCTAGATGGTACAGATATTGACATTGATATGCACATACATACTTATATGTATATCTGTACATATACACAATATATACATTATATATAGCTACACCTGTTTGCATATGCATAAATGTATATTTGCACACATACACACATATATGTATATTAGATATAGATATATCTGTATCTATATTTATAGATAGAAATAAATATATTTATATTTGTAAGTATATATAGCATACATGTATAGAGATTGACATATTCATATATATGGAGAGAGAAATTAGCTAGATATATAGGTAAGTAGGTATAGGAATACATATATGTTATCATATGTTTATGTATGTGTATATGGCATGCATGTATGACACATATATACTGTACATGCATATAAGAGATATACAGACTGCTATAACCAGATAGATAGATAGATAGATAGATAGATGGATGGATGGATGGATGATGGGTACTATAGAAAGAAGCACTCTTACAATGTGGATTTCTTTTCTGACCTTTTTTAGAGTCATTAAGAAAATGATGTCAAGTTGTAGTGATGAGAACTCCCAGGAGTCTGTTGATGCCTCACTGAGGTTTCAAGATTGCAGCTCTGGAGCTGAAAGAGACCTCAGAGACTTTATAGTCCAAACTCCTATTTTTACGGATGAAAATACTGGGCTCTACAATGAGTACTGACCCTACAATGGGTCAGTAATTTGCCAAAGGTCACAGCCATAAGACAGCCAAGATCTGAGCCAAGCTCCCCTGGCTCCAAAGACAGAGAGCTCTTGCCACTGTGACCTGTTGTTGGACACGCTCTTGAATTAAGTGGAGCAAGTCAAGGACTGCAACACAATGACACCTTCAGTGCATGGTACGATTGGGGGTGGGGACATGGGGGGCTGGGTAGAGATTTCTCCACTAGATCCTTAGAACAAAGGCAGTTTCTGTGCCATCTTGAAGTTGTCACCTGTGGGACATCTCAAATCAGATGTTTATAAGTTGAGTTGTGGAGGTGATGGTGGTGGTGGTGGTGGTTATTCAAACATATTAGTAGTTAGTTATCATGGTTATTTCAGTCAGCTTAATGACCATATAGCTCAGTTAATGCCCTAAAAAGAGTCACTGTAGTTAAGCAGATAAACCTTAGCTCTAATTCCAACTCATTTAAATATATAGACCAGTTATGATTAACTAAATATAACAAAGGTCCCAATTGATTCTGTAGCACCTTGCTATCCTAGGTTCAGTGTGAGGTGTTTGGGGTAAACACAGTTGCACAAATAACCCCCACCCAATATCTTCTGTACCAACAGACTAAACAAGAACCATGAAATATTATCTCATCATATCCTCACAACTACTCACAACTGGGAGGTAAGTGCTATTACCATTTAAAAATAATTTTTATTGATATCTTTTGTTTTTTATATCACCATAGTTCTCTCCAATATCCCTCCCCTCCATCTTCCAGACAGCTATCCCATAGAACACATAGTATTTTTAAAGAAAAAAAGAAGAGAGAGAAAAGTCAGCATAAGTAATAAATATATCAAAAAAGGATGAATATATGCACAATATGCAACACCTAAGGCCCTCCCACCTCCATAAAGGGGTCAGTATTGTCATGTCCTCTCATATCTCTTCCTTCATATCATGCCTGATCTTTGAAATTCTACAACATTGGTCTTTGCTTTGTGTGTGGTTGGTTGTTCTTTCATTCTTGCAGTTATTGTGTCTATCGTTTTTGTGGTTCTACTCAGTTTATTCTACATCAGTACATGTTGATCTTTCTGTGCTTCTCTATCCATCCCATTCATCATTTCTTATAGCACAGTAATATTTTCTCACATGCAAGTACCACAATTTCTTTAGCCATTCCCCAATCAATGGGTGTACATGTTATTTCCAATTCTTCACTATCACAAAATGTGTTGCTATAAATATTTTATTGTATGTAGTAATTTTCTTCTTATCAATAGCCTCCTTGGGGTATAATCCCAGTACTGGAATCTCTAAGTCAAAAGGGAATAGATATTTTAGTCAATTTATTTGCATGATATCAAATTACTTTCCAAAATGCTTGTACAGATTCACAGCTCCACTAACAATGTACCAGCTTCTGTCTTCCCATAATTCCTCCAATATCAACTATTCCCATCTTTTATCACATTTTTCAATCTGCAGAGTATGAGTTGTTTCAATTTAGATTTCTCTCATTATTAATGATTTAGAACATTTTTTTCATACGGTTGTTAATAGCTAGCAGTTCTTTTGAGAACTGTTCTTATCCTTTGAACACTTATTTATTAGAGAGTAGTGGTAAATAGTACTATTATCCCCATTTTACAGATGAGGAAACTGAAGCAGGCAGAGATTAAGTGACTTGCCCAGGGTAACAAAGTAAGTATCTGAGGGAGGATTTGAACTCAGGCCTTTCTGACTCCAGGTCTAGGGTTCTATTCACTGTGATGCTGCTGTGGCCTCTGAGAAAAACTACAGAAGAAAGGAGTTGGCCATAATATAGCTTTTCAGATGGGTGTTGATCGTGCCTCCCTATATGAACACTTTAAACGGGCACTTTCAAAGTTATTATTCCCCATAAGTTTATCTGACTAATCAATATCCAAGTGAGCAAAGTCAACCACCTTCCAAGACCATCAACAGATTAAAACTGTACTCAAGGGGAAAGTTTCCCTCTTTTGCAAATTTCCAGCCCCTGCAAGCACCTGTGAAACCACTAATTGAAATTAAAAATTCTCAGTGGTTCATGTAGAATTGTTCAAAGAAACAATTCCTGCCAAACAAAACATCAACAAGATTGAAAATAATTTTCACTGACAAACCATGTGCCTGTTTGGGCATTCCAGAGGAATGTGATGGGAGTTAGCTTGATTGAACCACCAAGGCAGTTACTACATGTTGGGTCAGATCATCCTACTAAGACTCAGTATCAAAATGGTACAGTGGGAAGATGGCTGAATTGGGAGTCAAAGGACAAGGGAACATATGTCCATTGACTTCCTGTGTGATCTTGGGCTGGTGATTTCATCTCTCTGGGCTTAAGTTTCCTCATTTGTATCATGAGGCAATAAGACTAGATGAACTCAAAGTCAGTCAGTCCATAAACATTTATTAAGCACCTACTATGTTCCAGGCATCGAGAGTTCTTCCCTTCTAATGTCATCCTGTGAGAGACAATGTTGTAAGTGGAGAAGCCTTGTGACTTCTTCCTCCCTAGTTAATATGCAGTCCTGTGATCCAATTCTCTGCCTTAACATTAGTTCTCTAGATAAAGGAAGGTAGAGGCTATGATTTTGTGAGTTTTGAAAGTTCAAAAGGGTGAGTCATCTAAAAGTCTAGGAATTTCAGTGACTTGGGAGTCCAAAAGTGAAGTTCATGCCAGATTTTGCAGCCAGTTCACCATCAATGCCCCAAGAAACAAAGAGTATCCTTCAGCATTCAGCCTAAAAGTGATAAAATGAGGATTTATTAGGCAATGATGGCACATTTGAATGTAAATTTAGTGGGACCAATGCTACATTGAAACAGTGTTAAGTTTGAGCCCATTTTCCCCAGAGAATAAGGTTCTTTAGGAGAGATTTTTCAAGGAAATAACTATACTCCTGTTCTTGCTGTATCTTTAATGTCTCCCCTTTGTAAAAACTAGTTGATATTCGTTGGTTAAATGGGGTGGTAATCTGGGTTACTAGTCATTGATGGCTAACAGTAGAGGGAAAACACCTGAAATGTGGGCTTGAGCCAATCACATCAGTGAATAAAACTCCCAAACTCACAGAGTTGCAAGTGTTTCTGAAACTATCCCTACTCTTCTGTGGCTACTAAGTGAAATACCAAAGTATAACAGGAGGGGGAAGAACCCACATAGACACCTCATGCATTGAGCTATTATGGCCACATTGGTTGTTCTAGAACTGTGAAGAGGAAATGTTGGCAACTTGACTTTGGGATAAAAAGGCAAAAAATACTTGCTAAATACATATAAAAAGAAAAGTGAAATATTTATAACAGATTCACAGTTTCATGTATAATCCTTTTCTCTTCTACTGTGTATACAAAAAAATTCATTTTAGTTTTTGTTGTTCAATCATGTCCGACTCTTTGTGACCCCATTGGTCCTACTGTCCATGGGATTTTCTTGGCAAAGGTACTGGAATGGTTTGCATTTCCTTCTCCAGTATATTAAGACAAATAAAGGTTAAGTGATTTGCCCAGGGTCACATAGCTAATAAGTATGTGAGGCCAGATTTGAACTCAGGTCTTCCTGACTCCAGGCCCAGCATTCTATCCACTGAGCCATCCAGCTGCCCCTCATTTCAGTTATCGTTTGCTAAAAATTGTAAAATAATTTTTTAAAGGTTGTCAACCTTTAAAAGCAGACTTTGGGACTCTTCATATGCATGGAAATCCATATGGAACATTCCAGTTGCTAATGTTTCCTCAAATACACTCTGCATCAGATTAATTGTGCGTGGAATTGTGCTCTGCCCAGGAAGATTTTTTCTTCTTGAACTGCAGTTTGTTAGAGTAAAATGGTTAATGAGATTTAAGTGTAGAAAAAGTTAATGAATATTCCTGTGTATATTTGGTATTGGCATTTACCTTTATGTGTGTCTTCATTTTCAGATTCTCGAATGCAATAGTAGTGGGGATGGTATAACTCTCACTCATACTGGTAGAAATTCAAGATGGAGTTGATCTTAAAACTCACTTCAAGAAAAGACTTTAACTCCTTATATCAGCACAAACATAAAGCTTGTGAGTATAAGAGACAGGCCACTGGTGCAGTAGGATGACCACATGACCTAGTGTCCAAGAACCCATGATGGTTACAGTAGTGAGACTTTGGGCAAGTCATATGACTTCCCTAGACCTCATTTTCTCCATTTATGAAATGAGAGTATTGGATAAGTTGGCTTCTATGGTCCCTTCCAGCTCGACATGATTCTGCTATCCTGTGGAGTTTAAGCATTCCTGATCCTTACAGAAGACAAAACTGATATACTTTATATTTGGAATTATTTCAGAAAAGCCACAGTTTCAAATTGTGAAGCAAAAAAAAAAATCCTTTGTTGTTTCCCTGTCTCATCCCAGGTGTCACAGGTTACTTCTAGTGCTAAAGCAAACACATCCCTAGGGGCTGGGAAACGGCTTCTATAGGAAGTACCAGGCAGGCAGCAATTAGCTGTGCCTGTAGGCATTCATCTCACCATTGGCCAGTGATTCCCTCTTGGTCCCGGCTCATGCCCCTAAATCCCTGAGCTGTTTCCCTTCACAGCCACAGACAGACCAGGCTTGACCCAGGGAAGGGACCCAAGACAATCCCCTAGGCTTCCTCTAACCGGCAGACGCCATGAAGGCACTGAAATGGACACAGAGGGAGAAACACCTGAGGGATCATGGGACACTGTGCTTATGATGGCTCAGCCCACTCCTGTCACTCCTTTTAGTATTTCACCCAGTAGCCATGGAAGAATGAAGCCGGTTTCAGAAACATCTATAACTCTGTGAAAAATCCTTCCTTCTATAAAACTAACAGGTTAAGTTATCTGGTTCCATTTGTAAGAGCTCACAGGTACAGCAGGTTTGTCTCTTCATTCCCCCTTATTGCCTTTCCCCTCCTGCAGTCTCTTAAACTCCACATCACCTCAGTCTATAATGGGGAGACATAGGGTGACACAGATAGACGGTTGGTCTCAGACCCACGAAGAGATGAATTCAAAGCCCTACTTCTAAAACATACTGGTTGTGTAACCCTGGGCAAGTAACTAAACCTCTCAGTGCTCTAAAAAACTCTCTAAGGTGATACATTGCAAATAAAGTACCTGTCTTGGTAGAAGGAGTTTCCTCAAGGTTGAGTTCCCCATATCATTGATTGAAATCACTGATCTGGTCCCTACCTTTAGAGTATGATTGAGAGTTAACCTGGCATAATGGATAGAATCAGCCCCTACTCTGACCCATGATGGGCTCTCATAGTGACTGGGGTGGGGGGGGAGGGTAAGGGTAATGAAAAGTGACAAGTCTAGGGGAATCATGAAGCCCCTCAGATAATGAATTTGCTGCTCTTCTTCCCACTGCTGAAAATAAGCAAGGAACTAGAAATTGCAATTTCTCTGGCATGGGGTGTTTGGCCGCTGAGGTAGGGTGACTATGATTTCAAGACACTATGACTTCAAGAGTGGCTGTGGCCAAAATCACTACCGCCCTCCAGCCAATCTGGTGGTGAACCTCTTGAACTTTACCTGAGCTCATCTTCCAACAAAAGACACAAAAATCCAGCCCTGGGATTAAACGAAGCGAGAAGACTCTCCAGCTTGGTAGGACCTCTCAGAGTTTATAATCGTTTGGCATAACTTTCGAGAGCCAAGGGTCCCCTCTATAAACAAGGTCATTTGTCTGATGGGGCCTCTAATGGAGAGGGCAGAAGATAACTGAGTGCCATGAAGACAAAGTGAGAGTGATGGCTTTCTAAAGTAATTTAGAACATCTGATCTGGATACCAAGTGACTATTTATACAGCAGTTCACATCCCTCCCCAGCTGATATTCTCAATCACCAAACCCTGGTTGTCTCTCAAGAGAGTGGCCCTATGGAAGACCTGTTCCCAAAATAAGAATCTGTTTTTAATGGAAAGATTTTTATCTTAGAATTTCAGAGCTGCAAGGGACCTTAGGGATTACCCAGTACAACCAGCTTGTTTTACAGATGAACTATTTCCATTCATGGGAGGATCATTTTCTCGGTCACCAGTCTTGAAATATTGAAGTGAGTCTTGACTTTTCTTTCTCCTTTTCCGCCCTCCTCTAATCCAAATCCTATGGATGATTCCTTGGGATGTTTCTCTCTTCCATCCCTTCCTTTTCACTCCACTTGTCACCACTCCACTAAGGTCCCTCATCCACCCATGTCCAGACTCCTCAGTCACCTCCAAACTAAACTCATTTTCAGTCTCTAACCTGCCCTACTCCCCCACCTTCAATACATCATCTACACTAACTCCAGATTTCTACTCCTCTGGGATGACTCCTGACTGACTGTATCACTACTCTGCTTAAAAATTAAAAAAAAAAATTCAGTGGCTCTCCATCACCCACCAAGCTCAAACTCTTCAGCCTGGCTTTCAGAGACATTAACAATCTAGGTAGCCAGTGATAGATTTGGCACTAAGGTGAGGGAAGTTTAGGTCTGAAGCCTATGAGAAGGAACTGAATGAGGGGAGAGGGAGAGCAACTGCAGGAGAGAGATGCTGGCTCTTCTTTCCAAATCAAATTCAAAGGAGAGAATAGAACTAAAAATGCATCTGTGAACAAGACAGCTTCAATCAGAAGGAGGAAGGCAACTTAGAAACTCAGTGTAATTTTAAAGAGTGCAGGATGCTCTAGGACCCACGGTATCACATTCCCATCACTTCAACATTCCTGATAGAAAAGCTTCAGTTTCCTCATGGTTAGTGTGGCTGTTGTCCTTTGTTCTCGAAGAGGACCAAAATGATATCACTGTGTTAGACTCAAGCTTCAGCCTGTCCATCTGTGGCTGATCAGACCAATAAGAGCTCAGAATGTTCTACCAAGGGTCAGGCACAAATAGTCCATGTGAACATTTGGGGTGGATTCTCTAAATCTGTGTATCTTGCCTTTCTTTTGAGCTATTTCAACTCTGAGTTTCCTCATATGTAAAATGAAAAAAGTTGGATTCCCCTGTAGGACCCCTGAAGTCCCTTTCAATTATGGATCTCTGATCACCCTATCAGATAAAATGAAGAGGACTAGATGGAAGAAATACAGTGGGAAGATTATGAAAAGGAGCCCAAACTCAGCAGGAGAGGAAGGAAAGAAGGAAATGGAAAGGAAAGAGGGAGGCAGGCTCACTTGCCTGTTACATTTCATGTACGGCTTGTACTGGAGTATCACTTAGGTTCCTTGCAATTTTCAAATTCTATGGTTCTATAAATAGACTTAGATTTGCCTCCGTAATTATTCATCTAAACTTCTTTGATCCGGTCACAGGATCATAGATTTATAGCTGGAAGGGACTTTAGGGGACATCAAGGAAAACCCTCTCCATTTATAGGAAATTGAGGTTCAGAGGAATAGAATGGTTCAGGATTGCATAGCTGGTGAGTTTCTGAAGCATGATTTGAACATAGCCCTTCCTGAATCCAAGTCCAGTGATCTAACCATTAGGCTATGCTACCTCTCAATTTCTCGTGTCTAATTTCTTAAGTTTCTGGGTAACTTTCATTTTGTGTCACCCCGTCTTTAAGTCTGAAATTGTACTTGGGATTTCAGAAAACACAAGGGAATTTTTGTGCCCCATGGTTCATGTAATAATAACTCTCATTCAGGAGAGGCAGTATGGTGTAGTGGATGAAGAGCTGGCCTTGGAGTCAGTGAGACTTGGGTTTACGTCTTGCCTGTGATATGTAAAGCCGCCCTTTCAGTCTAGAATACTGCTCCTCCTCCATGCCCAGGCCAGCCAACCTTCATTCCCTCCATGACTCTGCTTCTGATTTTTCAGACATCGACATGTGTTGTCAATGTCAAAAAACAAACAAACAAAAAACCCAACATTTCAGCTATGTTTTGTGTGTTATCCCCCATTCGAATGTAAGCTCCTTGAGGACAGGGACAGTCTTTCTTTTTTGCTTGCGTTTGAATTCCCAGCTCTGACCACGGTGTCTGGTGCAGAGTAAGCACTTAATGAATGCTTACTGCTTTGCCTTCTCACCTCCCTGTGCCCCAGGGAGCTCTCTAAGGTGAGACATTACAGAGGGCTGATGGACATCGATCCAGTGAGTTTTCTGTTCAGAGTTGGCCAAGCCAAGGAAATCGCAGGCCTGGCCCAGGTCAGTTGCATAGGATGCTGAAGTTTTAAAAGACGTTTTCCTTGTAATAACACATAAGATAGCTATCACAGGTAGTATCAGTCCCATTTTACAGATGGGAAAACTGAGAACTAGAATGATAAAGTAATTTACTAGGAAAGAGTCAAAGGTGGGATTTAGTCTCAGCTTTCTATTCACTTGTCCATGCTGTTTTGTCCATCTCTGTTCCACAGATCTGGAACCTGGGCACAGTGTGTGGAACCCAGGTGTGGTACAGTTGGCCAATAAGCATTTATTAAGTACAGTCAATCAATAAGCATTTATTAAGCACCTACTATGTGTGCTCAGCATGCAATGATGCAGTGGAAAGACCAATGGATTGATTCAGTGGGGGCAGCTAGGAGATGCAGTGGTTAGAGCACTGGGCCTGGAGTCAGAAGGACCAGAGTTCAAATCCAACCTCAGGCACTTACTAGCTGTGTAACCCTAGACAAAGTCACTGCGTAAAACTGGAGAAGGAAATGGTAAGCCATTCCAGTATCTTTGCCAAGAAAACCCCATGGACAGTTGGACCACACAAATGAACACCAAGGTACTCAGTGAGTAGAGCTCGGGGCCTGGAGTCAAGAAGATCTGAGTTCAAATCCAGCCCCAGACTCATAATAGTTGTGTGACTCTGGGTAAGCCACTTAAATCTATAAAATGGGGATAATGACAGCAGTAACTTTCCAGGGTTGTTGTGAGGATGAAATGAAATAATATTTGTAAAGTGCTTTACAAAACTTAAAGTGGTATGTAAATGGTAAATATTATTGTCATTCTTATCATTATTAATAATACTAATTAATAGGATTATTACTATTACAATAATTACTGTTAAGGCTGTTAATGTTAATAATAATCAGAGAAATCACTATTATTATTAATAATACTCTGAGGACTTGGGTTTCCTTCCTGGCTCTGCTACCTACAATCTTCAAGTCACTCAACCCCTCTGAAGCTTCCTCACTTCCCTCCTCTCTCAAATACAAAGGTTGAGCTTGATGACCTTGAAGGTCCCTTCCCCCTGGGAAATCTCTGCTTCTATGACTGAGTCACGACCTGAACCCAGTTGAGGCCTTCTGGTCAGGGGCTGGGAAGGCTGTCAAACTATAAACTTCCAGGATTATCTGAATGAGGCCAGTCTGATGCAATTCAGCCAAAACTGGCTCTGTTCAAAGCACTGTGCTTGGGGATGGGCACACAAAGACAGAAATGAAAGTCTCTACCCTCAGGGAGGTTATATTCTACCAGGGGACTCTGGGGATAACAGATACCCATGTAAGCAAACATAAAATGTCAGCAAAGATTCCCTTTCAAAAGGGAAAGGTTGCTAATAACTAGGGGGATCAGAAAGCCTCAGGTGGTGACAGCACATGCTCAGTGCTTTCTGAAAGAGGCCAAGGTCCAGAGGAGGGAGTGAATTTGAGGCAGGGTTGAGTGCTGGCACAAAGGCGCCCACCAGAAAGTCCTTTCATGCTCAAAACTCCTTACAACGTGTCCCCTTCTCACCCTTCCACTCTTCTAACACTTTCCTTCTACCCTTCCACCTTCCCACACTCTCTGATCCAGATGTATTGAAATACTTGCCAAGAGGGATACATCCCCCATCCCCAGAACCTTATACTGACTGTCTCCCATACCTAGAATACTTTTTTTCTCCTGGCTTCCCTGCCTCCTTCAAGACTCGACTGCAATGTCACCTTCTGCAGGAGGCCTTTCCCCAATCCCCTTCTCAGCTCTCCCCAGCCATATAACTTCTACGTAACTATATGTGTGTTTTCTTCTACCTTGCCATTAGAAGGTAAGTACCTCGAGGGCAGGGGCTATTTTTACCTTTCCTCCTATCACCAGTAATTAGCACCCAGATTCGGCACATTGTAGCTGCTTGTTGATTGATTAACTGATTGTAATGATGGGTAGGGACAGTAATCAAGTCAGTTTGATTAGAAATGAGGGGAGTAATATGAAGTAAGACTGGAAAGGCAAGTATTGGCAGGCTCTAAACGCTAGGCTGAGGACTGAGGATTTTGTCTAGCGAACAATTGATTCTGAAGGCGCGCCTGCCCCCTCCATGTTGGGTAATACAAGGACTGCACTCTTCTGAGCCCATCACGGGGATAGCTTTGACAAGCCCATGGAAAATAGTGTAAAGAATAGTTAGCCCAGAGCTGCCAAGAGATTGATGTCAGTAACTTCTTTTGATTTTCTTCTCCATTCTGGAATGAAACTATCATGCAGGAGGGCTAGGAGTCTGACAAGGGGTCTTGTTTCCACTCATGGAGTGCGACAATGTTTGGGAAATGAAAACCTGAGCCACAGCAAAGAGAATTGTAGCCAAGGAACTGTGCCAGTGCAGCTGTGAGCTGCAGTGAGACACTTAGAAGCCAATGCCCAGGCCCAGTTGGCTCACTCCTTATATTTATAGCCAACAGGGGTGTCAATGGGACATTTGTTCTCTGAATTGGTCATTTGCAAAGGGATCATACTCGTCCTATCACATGTGTTGGGGATTTTAAAAGTTTTAGATACTGGTCAATTGTTGCCGGAATTAGACCCGAGATATATTTCCTCCCTCCTAGTGGCTTACATTGTGAGAAAATCTCCCAGGATCGGAAGATCAAAGATTAGCACTGGAAAGGGCTTCTGAGTCCATTTTGTTCAACCCGCTCATTTTACAGGTGAAGAAACTGAGGTCTAGGGAGGGTAAATGACTTACCCAAGGTTATGCAGGTAGGACGCATCAAAGGGAAGATTGAGACCCAGATTCTCTAACTCAGGAGCCACTGCCCACCATAACCCATTGCCTTCAGGAGCAGTGGAATTTTTCATATTTTACAGCAAACATGACCGATGGTATCATAGAATCATAAGGTTAGAGCAGGGAGGGCTGAGAGATGTCACTGGTTTAAAGACGAAAAAATTGAGATTCAGAGACATTCTGTAGAACCACACAGCCAGTGAAGAGCAGGACTACAACTAGGACCTGGGTTGGTTTTCTGACTTGTAAGGCTACACTTTTATACTATCATCCACATAGAAATGAAAGGGTTCCTGTTGTTCAGTCATTCTTGTCACGTCCAACTCTTCATGACCACATTTAGGGTTTTCTTGACAAAGAAACTGAAGTGGTTTACTATTTCCTTATCCAGCTCATTTTACAGATGAGGAAATTGAGGCAAACAGGGTTAAGTGGCTCGCCCGGGGTTATCTAGTTAGTAAGTATCTGAGGCAAGATTTGAACTGGGGGGAGAGGGGGTGAAGCCAAGATGACAGAGTAAAAGCAGTAACTTGGTTGAGCTCTCCCCCAAACCCCTGCAAATACCTGTAAAAATGGCTCTAAACAAATTCTTGAGCAGCAGAACCCACAAAAAAACAGAGTGGAACAAATTTCCAGCCCAAGATAACCTGGAAAGTCAGCAGGAAAGGTCTATTGTGCCGGGCTGGGAGAGAAATGCAGTTTAGCGTGGGAGCGCTGGCAAAGACCAGGTCTCGGTGAACCTGGAGCAGGCCTCAGAGGACTGAATCACAGGCAGCTGTGGCAGTTCCAGACTTCTCAACCCACAAATGCCAAAGACAACTTAGAAGTTCAGTAGGAAAGGTCTGTGACTGCAGTGAGAGAGAAGTTCTGGTCCCAGTCCCAGCACAGCCCTGGAGTGGTGGCTGCTTCCAGAGTCTCAGCCCACAGAAGGAGGAAGAATCAAGTTGCTGATCAGAAGGGGATTGCAGGAATCTCTTTTCTGGTGCTGAGGCAGGATTCTCTTGCTTTGCCCGTGCTTGGATCTGGGTCACAGTTCTGAGGGGCGGTCCTGGGGCGAGGAGGGGCTCTGGCATGGTGAAGCTTGTAATGGAGGTGGAGAGGGAATCCTCCTCACAGTTCCAAGGCAGAAAAGAGTGCTTGTGGTCACTCAAAGACCAGAGTCCAGGCCAGGAAAAGAATAAACACCTCACCTTTGATACCACCTTGAAAGAACTGAAAAATTTACAGGTCTCTAGAAGTATCTCTGAAAACCAGCTGCACAAAACCCTTGAAGCTTGGGATAGTACATTCTCCACACTGGAAACAGACCCTTATTCTAACAAAGAGTTTAAAAGTCAAGTAATTAGCTGGGATCATGAGCAAACTGCGCAAAAAAAAAGTAAGACCATAGAATCTTTCTTTGGTGACAAAGAAGATCAAAACATACAACCAGAAGAAGACAATAAAGTCAAAGTTCTTACATCCAAAGCCTCCAAGAAAAGTATGAATCAGTCCCAGGCCATGGAAGAGCTCAAAAAGGATTTTGAGAAGCAAGTAAGAGAAGTAGAGGAAAAACTGGGAAGAGAAATGAGAGTGATGCAAGAAAATCATGAAAAGCAAGTTAACAGCTTGCTAAAGGAAACCCAAAAAAATACTGAAGAAAGTAACACCTTAAAAAAATAGCCTAACCCAAATGGCAAAAGAGGTCCAAAAAGCCAATGAGGAGAAGAATGCCTTAAAAAGCAGAATTGGACCAATAGAAAAGAAAGTCCAAAAGCTCAATGAAGAAAATACTTCCTTAAAAATTAGAATGGAGCAAATGGAAGCTAGTGACTTTATTGTAAAACAAAACCAAAAGAATGAAAAAAGAGAAGACAATGTGAAATATCTCATTGGAAAAACAACTGACCTGGAAAATAGATCCAGGAGAGATAATTTAAAAATTATTGGACTATCTGAAAGCCATGATCAAAAAAAGAGCCTACACATTATCTTTCAGGAAATTATCAAGGAAAACTGCCCTGATATTCTTGAACCAGAGGGTAAAATAGAAATGGAAAGAATGTACCGATCACCTCCTGAAAGAGATCTCCAAAGGAAAGCTCCTAGGAATATTGTAGCCAAATTCCATAGTTCCCAGGTCAAGGAGAAAATATTGCAAGCAGCCAGAAAGAAACAATTCAAGTATTGTGGAAACACAATCAGGATAACACAAGATTTATTAGCTTTTACATTAAGGGACTGGAGGGCTTGGAATATAATATTCTGGAGAGCAAAGGAGATATCACTTACCCAGCAAAACTAAGTATAATCCTTCAGGGGAAAAAAAGGACATTCAGTGAAATAGAAGACTTTCAAGCATTCTTGATGAAAAGACTAGAGCTGAATAGAAAATCTGACTTTCAAATACAAGATTCAAGAGAAGCATGAAGAGGTAAACAGGAAAGAGAAATCATAAGGGACTTATTAAACTGTTTACATTCCTACATGGAAAGATGATATTTGTAACTCATGAGACCTTTGTCAGTATTAGGGTAGCTGGAGGGAAAAATTATATGTAGATAGATACATAGATAGATAGATAGATAGATAGATAGATAGATAGATAGATAGAGGGCACAGGGTGAGTTGAAGATGAAGGGCTGATGTCTGGAGAATAAAATTAAGAGGTAAGAGAGGATTATACTGGGAGAAGGAAGAAGGAAGAGGTAGAATGGGGTAAATTATCTCACATAAAACAGACAAGAAAATATTTTTACAGTGGAGGGGAAGTGGGGGAAGGTGAGAAGGAATGAGTGAATCTTATTCTTATCAGATATTCTTATCAGTGCTTAAGAAGGGAATACCATACACAACTGGGTATGGAAATCTATCTAACCCTTCAGGAAAATAGAGGGGAAGGGGATAAGAGAGGAGGGGGATGATAAAGGGGAGGACAGATTGGGGGAGGGGGTAATCAGAAACAAACACTTCTGAGGAGGGGTAAGGTCAAAAGAGAGAATAGAATAAATGGGGGGCAGGATAGGATGAAGGAAAAATAGTTTTCCACAACATGACTACTATGGAAGTGTTTTTGCATTACTACACATGTATAACCTGTATCGAGTTGCTTGCCTTCTCAATGAGGGTGAGTGGAGAGGGAGGAAGGAAGAAAATTTGGAACCCAAAGTTTTAAAAACAAATGTTAAAAAATTGTTTTCCCATGCAATTGAGAAATAAGATATACAGGCAATGGAGTATAGAAATGTATCCTGCCCTACAGGAAAATAGAAGGGGAAGGGGATAAGAGAAGGGAGGGGGAGATAGAAGGAAAGGCAGATTAGAGAAAGGAGTATTCAGAATGCACACCATCTTGGGGTGGGAGGAGGGACGAGATGGGAAAAAATTTGGAACTCAAAATCTTGTGGAAGTGAATGTTGGAAACTAAAAATAAATTAATTAATTTTAAAAATTTAAAAAAAAATAAAAGGTTTGAACTTGGGTCTTCCTGACTGCAGGTTTAGCACTATCCACTGAGCCACCTAGAGTCCATATAGTCCAATACCTTCATTTTACAGATCAGGGAATTGAGACTGAAAGAGAGGAAATGACATGCCCAGGGTCATACAAGTAGTAAGCGATAAAGGCAATGTTGAAACCCAGGCCAAGTGTTCTTTCCACTGCACTATGCTGAAAAATGTTTATTTTGACATCAAGATTCTGTTTATGATCTGAGACTTAAATATAATAAATACATACAAATACAATATATAGACATATAAATATATAATCTGAAATTTAAATTCTCTACCAGAATTATTTTAGAACTAGAAGGGAATTCATAGATCACCTAGTCTCCTACTTGGCAAATAAGGAAACTGAGGCCCAGGGAGATTCAATTGAGTTCACCAATACCACAGAGTTCCAACAGCAACATGGTAGAAGAGCCCAGGATGGGAAGCTGGAGTGCCTGGGTTCCATTTCTAGATCTGATACTTACTACCAACATAGCCCTGGGCAAATCACTGGACCTCTCTAGTCCTCAGTGCCTCTATCTGTCTGTCCAAAGAGGCAGGGTCAGACTAGATAATTTCTGACATCCTTTCCATCTCTAATCTAGAACCCTAAGACAGAACCATAGTTAGTCTACAGTTCCTTGATTCTATCCCAAGGTCACGGATTTAGATCTGGAAGGGACATTAGAGACCGTCAAGAAAACCCTCTGCATTTACATATGAGGAAACTGAGGCTCAGAGAAGTAGAGTGAATTGTTCAGGGCTGCACAGCTAGTGCCAAACAGAGGTGTTTACATCCTAGCAGTAAAAGGGAACCACTGAAGTTTACTGAGTAGAGGAATGAAACGGTCAGATTTGTGCTTTAGGGAAATTTCTTTGGGTTTTAGGTAGGGTACACACCTGTGATCCCTCAACCTGGGAAGGCTGAGGCTACTGGATCACTTGAGGTTAGCATTCCTGTGCAGCAATAAAGCTAAAGCCAATCAGGCACCCCCAAGAAGTCTGGCACCAGTGTGGTGAGCCCTGGGAAGCTGGAAACCAGTAGACTGCATAAGGAGGGGTGAACTGGCCTAGGTTAGAAACAGAGCAGGTCAAAGTTTTTAATGGATCAGCAGTAGCGTTGGCTGAGTGACTGCTGGAAAAGATAAGGGTAAGAAAGAAAAGAAAGAGAGAAAGGAAGGAAGGAAGGAGAGAGAGAGAAAGAGAAAAACAGAGAATGAAAAAGAGAAAGAATGGGAGGAAGGGAAGAAAGGAGGAAGGAAGGAAGGAAGCTTGAAAAAGTGCTCAAAGTGGCCACATGAATTCAAAGTTACTGCTGTGTTGTTGGAAGAGGTCAGATTAAGCCCTAATATTAGGTCACTCTGTATTTTCCAGATCGACAGCAATAACCAACCTAATGATCATAAGCAGCACCTTTCTTGGTTTCTCATTTATTTTTACCCCAAATTATGGATGTTATGGACAAATTTACTGACTGCCTAGGTTTCCTAGCTAATTGGGGTAACACTCTTTTATCACCATTAGAAGATTTAAATATAGCTCTACTTGAGCAATACGCTTTATTGGATCCCCTGTTATCCTTTAAATATCTTGGTGTGCAAGTGGATAAAATTAGAAAGAATTTGTTTGCTTTAAATTACCAACCTCTGCTTGATAAAACTATTAGCGATTTAGCTAATTGGACGGCTCTTCCATTATCATTAATTGGCAGAGTTAATACTATTAAAATGGTTGTTTTATCTCAATGTTTGTATTTATTTCAACACGTTCCCATCAAGGTACCTAAAAAATGTTAGAAAGCCTTGAATTCTGTAATTAGTTCTGTTTTATAGGTTAGAAACAGAATTAAGATTAATCTTAAAGCTACAACTTCCCTAGGAGGCCAATGGATTAATTCTTCTAAGGGGCTGGGTGGGTGTTGGGCTTTTTGTCCATGTAGTTGTATAATGCACCATTCTGAAGTTTAGAATAGTCATCAATAAGAAATATTAACATTGAGGGATGAGTATAGAAGAGATTAAAAGATATTGCTTACTAAGATAAAGAACCACAGAATGTCAGAACTGGAAGGGGCTTAAATTGAGATCTAGATAAACCTATAACCAAAAAAAAAAAAAGATCACTTCAACAACATCCTGAGAAGTCGTCCTCAAGCTTTTCCTTCAATGACTCCAAGGCAGGGGAAGCCACTACTTTTCAAGGCATCCCATTCCACTTTTGGACAACTAGAATTAATTATTATAAAGTTTTTCTTTGTATTAAGACTAAATCTACCTCTTGGTTAATTACACCTACTACTGATTCTATTTCTACCCTGTAGGGTCAAGTAGAATAAATCTAATCCCTGTTGAACATAACATTCCTTCAAATACTTGAAGACACTGATGTCCTCTCTGAATCTCCTCTTCTCCAGTTCATTCACTCCACCTTTATGTGGAATCAACTCAAAGCCCTTTATTGTCCTGATATTTTCTCTTAATACCTAACACACCCAACAGATTTGCCTGAAGATATGTAAGAAATAAATGCCCCACCCTAGTGAAACTCACCACACTCCATTTGGCAGCTCTACATTTTGCAATAACTATCCTATTATTTTAGAGAGGGGGTGAAAAAAGAAAACTAGGAGAGGAAACTAGGCAGATCTACATTCTTCAAGTTCTACCATCTAGGACTGGGGGAACCACTGTAGGGAAACCATCATGGAGCTTAAGTTAGTCAGCAAGCATATGAACAATAAGTCTCTGGAAATTTTCAAGAGCAATTCAGTTGAAGAAAAATTTATTAAGTACTTACTATGTACTAGGCACTATGCTAAACACTGGGGATAAATAGATCAAAATGAAAGAAAAAAAACTGATGCAATGGTGTGACGTATGAAAGTAGAGATATCTAGGGGGCACTTTGAGAGTTGAATCTGGTATTCAGAAGATACTCAAGATAAAAGCATAGACTTCTTTGCATGGAAATGACTAAAGCCAAGGAAATGAATCAGATCACCAAAATAGAGCACAAAAGCAAATGAGAAGAGAGCCAAGGATGGAAATTTGGGAAATATCCACATTTAGGGGAGGAGGAGAAAGAAAGAATTGAAGGAGACAAAAAAAAGTATTCATAAAAGCAGGGGAGAGAACCAGAAAAGTAAACTCAAAGAAGCCAAACAAAAAGAGAATCAAGAAAAAGGGATACCACATTGTGCCAAGAAGAGAAATGAGAAAAGTTTGTTATTAGTGATGACAAAGTCTTTGGTGATCTTTATGACAGCACTTTCATTTGCAAATTTGGTCCTATCAGGTAGTAAAGTACTTCATTCACAGAGCTAAATTAAATATATGTGTGTGTTATATACGTGATTTAAGATATATATGTTTATTATGCGTGTATATGTTTATTGTGTGTGTGTATTTTATATACGTCTATTCTATATATATTATACAAATTATATATGTAAAAATGTGTGATATAGACATTATATAGAATACATGCATATTGTATATTGTATATATACTAAATAGATTACATATGTATGTGTCTAGATATACTATGTGTTTATTTCTATATGTGTATATTATATATCATATAATGCATATATTATATATATATAATGTGTGATATATACATTATATAGAATACATATGTATATGTGTATATATATGAACTATCTCCTTAAGACCAAGGATCATCCCAAGTACTTTTCACATAGCAAGTACTTAATAAATGCTCTTTCATTCATTCATTAGCAAAGGTTAAATTATGTAATGTTGATTACACAAAACTGAAAAGCTTTTGCAGAAATAAGATCATTGCCACTAAGATAAGAAAAGAAATTGTCAATTGGAGGGGGAATACTTGCTTTCAATATCACTGATGGGGATCTGATATCCAAGGTGTATAAGGACACAAATATATGACTGGTAGTTATTCCCTTGTGGATAAGTATTCGAAGGGTATTATTTATGAATGAATGAATAGTATTCATTAAACACTTGCTATGTGCCAAGCATGGTGCTAAACACTGGGGACACGAATACAGAAAGGAAGTCAGCCTCTGCCCTCAAGGAGCTTATATTCTTATAGGAGTAGACAACATATACAGATGAGTGGTAGCCAGCTAGGGGTGTTTTGGTCAGGGAAGTCACAGGGATGGTGAGTGGAGTTATAGGACCATGGATTGACTTGTCCTTTCCAGGAATCACAAAGTTGATTTAATTACTGTTCTTAGAGCTAGAGGCAGAAGGGGATTGGAGACGGGCACCTTGAATGCAACGGTGTGAAAAAGACCAGGGACCAACAGTATGGCAGGACTGGGTCAGGACTAGATCTAATGAATGCTCACCAACCAGACACAAAGTCCCAGGCTAGGGACCTCAGGGCCAAGTCAAAGGTTATAGGATCATAGATTTTTGTTGGAAGGGATCTTGAAGGCCGTTGAGTTCATTGCACAGAGGAAACTATGGAGACTCAGAGAGGTTGTGATTTGCCCAAGGTCACATAACTAGGAAGTGTCTGGGCAGGGTTTTAGCTCAGGTGTAGCCTATAGCATAGGAACATGGGCATGAAGGTGGCAAATAAGAGGCAACTCTTAATTCAGAAATGCAAAGTACCAACCATTTGAAAGAGCATTCAAAACCATTAACAATAAAACAAATGTACATCAAAATAACTCTTGTGGTGGAGGCAAGCATTTTGTAGTGGATAAATTGCTGTACTTGAAATCAGGAAAACCAAATCCCACCTCAAATACTAATTGTATGTCCCTGGACAAGTCACTTGAACTCTCTGATGTGGGAAATGAGACACTTGAACTACATGGCCTTCAAAGTCTCTTCCAATTATAAATCTTCTTCTTCTTCTTGTTGAGTTGTTTCAGTCAAGTCCAATTATTCAATACCCCCATTTGGGGCTTTCTTGGCAGAGATAATGGAGTGGTTTGCTGTTTCCTTCTCCAGCTCATTTTACAGATGAGGAAACTGAGGCAAATAGAATTAAGTGACTTGCCCACAATCACATAGCTAGTAATTGTCTGAGGCTAGATTTGAACTCAGGAAGATGAGGCCCACCGCTCTATCCACTGAGCCACCTAGCTGCCCCTATAATCCCATAATGTTTCAACATGTACCTAGCAAATTGGCAAAGATGACAAATAATTTAATTCTTGGTAAAATTAACGTGAAAATGTTAATGTTGGAAGAGCTACAAGAATATAAATTCTAATACATTCTTGGTGAAGCTGTGAATTAGTCCAAACATTCCAGAAACTAATTTGGAATTATTTTTTTTTAAGTGGCTAAAACCATTAATAATAAAAGAAATGTAGATCAAAATAACTCTTGTGGTGGAGGCAAGCATTTTGTAGTGGATAAATTGCAGTTTCCACCTTTTGACCCAGTCATCCCACTGTTAAGCACATACCCAAGGGGGTCAAATACAAAAAGAAAATTCCCACATACACCAAAATATCCATACAAGTATTTCTGTGGCGGCAAAGAATTGGAGCCAAGGTAGGAGCCCAGTAGTTAAGGTATAACAAGATGCACTACGTGAAAATGACAGTATCATTCTGTAGCATGGGAAAAAACAAAGAAGAATTCAGAAAATCAGGTACCCAAGATGCACAATGATTACAAAAATAAAACTAAACTAAATGCTGTTCAGTTATAATGATCAATGCTTGGCCCTGGAGAAGAGTTAAGAAAATGCACCTCCCTCCCTTGGTTGGAGAAGCAGAAAACCATATGTATTTAATATCGCATAGACTGTCAGAGATGGTGGATATGTTGGTTAGTTTTGCTGAAATGCTTCTTTTTCTTTGTTTAAAAGGGATGCTTTACTGGGGAGGAGGGGAGGGATATATTTGAAAAAATGAATGTGATATAACAATAAGAAACATAAACAAAAATAACATTGAGAGAGAATTTTTGGCAGGGTCGTGGACAGAGAAGTATATGATTGAAGAATGAGTGAGTGGTAGGGAAGTGTTGACAGTGAGTGAGAGCTCCTCTTTACAGAAGGTGTTCATTGAAAGGGATGAGAGAAGTGGGCCATAGTCCAAAGGAACAGCAGAATGTAGGAATGTATCAATGGGCATGAATGAATCTTTCAGTTACAAAATTAACCATTAGAAATGGACGTAAAGCTTTTGGTGAGCGTAGATTTGCATGGGGCATTCAAATCTAATTTTATTAGTATTTTCCATTTATAGACACTCTATTCTGTGAAATAAATTATTTGAATATTTAAATTATCATATTCATGTCTTCCACAATATTTTCACGCTAAAATGGGATGAAGAGAAGAAATTATATAAGCATCCAGATCCTGTTCCATCATCGCCCTTAGCAAACTTCATTCATTCTTTAAATTTTAATCCCCACTTACTAAAGAGCAGTACTTAGAGTAAACAGAATTTTGCTTTTTCAATTTTTTCAATCCTTCAGCAACCCCTTGCTATTTAGAGCAAAAGACTGCTTAGAGGCAGGCTCCCTTTGTGTTTTCTGAAAAAGCCACAGAAAAAAGGATAGGTAGGCCGGTGATTTTCAAGTGACTGAAAGGGGGTGCTTACATTTTTTTATTTCCTTTCCTTTCAAGTTTCAGGTCTGTGACTTATGCACCTGTGAAATGAGGAAGGAGGATTAGGGAGTTGCGGAAGCTATAAAATACTATTCACATCTCTCCAGGAAGTTAAAAGTGTTTGGAGAAGCTGATAGTTCTACACTCTTAGCCCAGGAGAGATATGAGGGGCACAGAGATAAAGATGGCAGGGAGGTGTCTGGGTAGGGGAAGGAAAAGGAATTGAGAAGGAAAGAGAATTGAGAAGGGAAGGTAAGGGAAGGAAAGGGAAGGGAAGGGCAGGGGAGGGGAAGGGAGAGAAAGGAGACCAGTTTCAAGAAGCTTCCACTGGCAGTAATAATTGCTTTTTCAAAACAGAAAAGTCAGGAAAAGAGCCATGTTATACAACTAAAAAAAAAGTCTTCTTAAAATGTGGTGGAGAAAGACTATGTAGGGTGGTGGAAGAAGACAAATACATCAGTCAATACATCAAAGAAAAAGGTTGGTCACTGGTAATGTTTTGCCAATATCTTTGCCCCTGATTCTCTCTGTGACCCTGGGCAAGACACTGAAACAGTCTTGGGCAGCTATTTCACCATCTGTAAAGAAACAGGGGAATTAGATGAAGAAAATCTCTAAGGTCCCTTTCAGTTCTAGCAATTTATGGTTGTAATGTCTCCAGCAGGTGCTTTGGTGAGACAACAAATATAGCCATCAAATCGCTTTTTCCCTCCCTCCTTGTCCTGCCCCCAACAGATGGAGACAGTGAGGATGTCCAGAGTGCAGCACTCTAGGGATGGAGTCAGGAAGACCTGAGTTAAAATCCTTCCTCAGAAACTTCCTGTGTGGCCTTAGATAAGTCACTTAACCTTTCTTTCAGCCTCTATTTACTCATCTGTAAAATGAGGGGTTAGAATCCATGGCCTCTAAGGTCCCTTCTGGTCCTAAATCTATAGAAACTCTATGTGTTCCAATCACTAACTCCGTGACTTCTCTGGCCAAAAATAGCCTTCATGGCCATCTTATATGAATGTAAGCTCCTTGAGGGCAGGGACTATCTCCCTCTTGTATTTTTATCCCCAGTGCTTAGCACAGTGACTAGCACATACTAAGTGTGATGTCTTTTTTAATTCATTCATTCATTCATATCCTTTGGCCACTTCTCCATGAAATAATGCCTCTTTTGGTTTTATATATTTCTGATAATTCCCTCTAGACCTACATACCTTGTCTAGTGCTTATTTTTTTCAGATCTTTTCCTAAAATTTTCCATGGCAAATTAAATGCATCTTTACAACACTGTGCAAATCCGTCAGGGAATCGGGCTAGAGAAAGCTGTGCTATTCCCAGAGGAGGTCAGCCTTCCTCCACCATATGAGGCATAACAGCCCTAGACAGAAATTCCTTAATAGTTGGCAGCAGCTGCCACTTTCTACCCAGCAAACAGGGGAATGGCCCCTCCTTAGAAGCAGGATTCATAGTCCCCATCCCCATTCTCAGTCTTTCTCCTCTAGCTTCCTGCTCTCAAAATGGACAGATAGTCAGCGGGCATGCATAAGTGAAAAATCATTTATTAAGCACCTGCTATGCGCCAGGCACTGTGCTAAGGGCTGTACAATTCCAGGTCATGACTGCTACTGAATCTTTCTCCCCTTCAAAGTTGTCCCACATTCACAGCCCACCACCACTGCCTCTTACTGGCTGACTGACCTTGGCTAAGTTCCTTCACCTCTCCTGCCAGTCAGCCAAGCAATAAGCATTAGTTAAGGGATTCGTTTGTGCCGGGTGCTGTGCTAAGTTTCTGGGGATACAAAGAAAAGCAAAAACTGTCCTCACAGAGCTTACACTCTAATGGAAAAGGCAACATGAAAGCAACTGCGCTCAATACGGTGTGAATGGGAAGTAATCTCAGAGAGGAAGTCACTAGGATAGGGTGAAGGGCTGGGAAAGGTCTCTTGCAAAAAGTGGGATTTGAGCTGACTCTTGCAGGAAGCCAGGGAAGCCAGGAGCCTGAAGGGAGGAAAGAGAGCATGCCAGGCATAAGGGAAGGCTAGTACAAAGGAGTAGAATTTAAAAATGGAGTGTCATTTCCAAGGAATACCAAGAATGCCGGTGTCTCATATAACACATAGAGGGGAGTAAAAAAGAGTAGGGCCAAAGGCACCAGCTTGTGAAGTACTTTAAAAGCCAGAAGTTTTTCTATTTAATCTTGGAGCCTAATACAGAAACCACTTGAGTTTGTTTTGTAAGGGAGTGGCATGATCAGACCTACATTTTAGGATGATCACTTTGGCAGCTGATCGGAAGCTGGGAAAGGATATAGACAGAAAGCCCATCCAGAGAGCTGTAGCAATAGTCTAGGTGTGAGGTGATATGAGGGGATTCCTCATACAGAAAATGGGGATAATGATACCTTTAATACCTACCTCTAGATTTGGTGAGAGGTTCAAATGAGATAGTGAATGGAAAGCATTTTACAAATTCCAAACCACTCCCTCTTCCTCTTTTCTTCCCTGGTTGTGTTTGAGGAGAGTGATACCCTTGTAAGCCTCTGGGTAGGGACAGCCCTCAGGCTTTCCCTTCTCACCATCTTGCAGATGAGAAAATTAAGACTCAGAAAGATTATGACTTGCTAACAACCAAGTAAAAGTCAAAGGTGGGATTCAAATCTAAGTATCATCTGACTCCAAGTCCAAGTTGTAATTAAGTTGTAATTGTCTCATAGAGGCACACACTCTTACAGGAGATTTTAAAAAACAAATAAACAACTATTAATGCTGCTATTAACACTTGATGGAAAAAATCAGCTCTGCTGATGAAAGGGACAATACCACATATCATGTATGATGATTGCTTTCTCAAAGGACTCTGTTTACTTAAAATAATAATAAGCATTATAATGATTCCTTTATGGAGCACGTTAATGCTTGCAGAGTACTTTCCTCACTACAACCCTCTAGGATTGTACAAGATAGATAATGTGCAAGTAGTACAAGAACTAGCATCCATATTTTACAAGTGACAAATGAAGGGCATGAAAGGTTAATTTGACTTGTTCGTGATCACACTCATCTTGGTGTGTTTTTCAGGCCTGGGTTGAGAAGTGAGAAGGAGCCAAATGATGGCCAGATAGGAAACTGATGAAACAAAAATGTGGTGAATGATACTTGATATCAATCTAGAGAGAGGTCTACAGCATAGAGCCCCAAGGATCTGTTGTTGGTCACATTCCAAATAAAGGATAGATTGCGTGGGTATCACATTTGCAGATGGCACAAAACAGGGAGAACTAACCAATATATTGAACCTGAAGAATCAGGTTACAGCAAGTTTTCCACAGACTAGAAGCCTGGACTAACTATAATAAGATTAAGTTTAATAGGGATAAAAATTAAGATGTTAGGTGAGTTCAAAAAAATAGCGCATGTATACCAAGTGGGGGAAGTGTGGCTAGGAAATAACTCACCTGCAAATGATCTGGAGGGTCTGAGTGGACTACAAGCTCAATAAGAGTCAACAATGTGATATGGTAACCCAAAAAATAATGACAATCTTTTTGTTGTTGTTGTTGTTTAGTTGTTTCAGTTGTGTCCAACTCTTCATGACTCCACTTGGGAGCAAAGATACTGGAATAGCTTGCCATTTCCTTGTCAATGACAATCTTAGGATACCATAAAAGAAAAATCATGTCCAGAATGAGGCAGGTTACATTTCCATTGTACTATGCCCTGATCAGACCATATGTGTCTGGCTGGGAGAGATACATTTTGGGAAGGATATTGATAAGCTATAGTGTCAAAAGAGGGTCATCAAGATGGTATAAAGAGACTGGAGAGTGTGCAATATGAAGACTGATTGAAGAATATTTATCCTAGAGAAAGGGCTTGTTGAGGTAGCAGAGAATTGACAGATTTCATCAAGCATTTGAAGGGTTGTCCCATGAAAGAGGAATTAAATATATTCTGCTTATTCCCACATGACAAAACCAGAAGCAATTGATGAAAATTAGAGTGGCAGATCTTTGTTCAATGTAAGAGAAAACTTCCTAATAATTGGGGCTTTCTATCAGTGGAATGGACTACCTTGGGAGACAGTGGGCTCTCTGTCACTGGAGACCTTCGGTTGAGGGTTGAATAATCACTCATCGGAGATAGTGTAGAAGGATTGACGGCTCAGGGACAGGATGAACTGGAGCACCTCTGAAAGCCCTTTCAACTCTGAGACTATTTGATTCTATAACTTTATGATGCTATCTTCTGAACAGAAAAACAGAAAGGGGGGAGCAATAAACTGAATTCATCTAATGCATTGGGGAAAGACCTAAGCAAAGAACGCCACTCTCTGTCAGAGAGTTTATCATCCATGTAACTGGCTGTCCATTTTTCCATCATTATGACAAGGGTCCTGAAAGCACATTTTGCAGATAGAGTTGGATATCTATTTTAGTGGCTAGAGCAATGGAATGACAGTAAAGGACCCTAGGATTTCACCCCAGGATGTATACTTTATTAAAGAAAACATGGAAATTTAGTGGAAACAACCCTGACCTAGGAGTCTTCAGTCTGAGTCAATCTAGTGTAAACCAGCTGTGTGACTTTGGCAGGTCTCCTCGTTTCTTGGCCTCAGTTTCCTCAATGATAAACTCAAGCACTGAACCCGCTGGGCTTGGAAGTCACTTCCAGTTCTGATGTTCTAGGATTAGACTAGTTCTTATTAGACTTTAGGAATTAGACTCGTCCTGCTTAGATCAGAAGCCGCAGGTAGAAGACGTAACGAGTAGAACCTGGGCTTGAGGTCAGGCACTAACACTTGGAACTGTCCAAAAGTTGAGTGGGATTCCTCAAGAGGGGGCTCCTCGTCCTTGGAAGTCTTTAAGAGAGGCTAGATGACCACTTGACCATAATGTTACAGCAGGGATTCCTGTTGGAGAGAGGTTGGACTAGGATGTCACTTAAATGACCTCCAGTTCTCAAATTCTGTAATTTCAAGTGATTCTGTGATACTATAAAGGACCACCCAGCAATAACAGCTATATAAAAATAGAATGGGCCACATTAGAGGGTATGAAATCTCCCATCAGTGGAGACCTTCAAAGAGAGGCTGCCTGACCACATGCCAGAGATGTTGTCGTTCGGATTTATTACTTGGGTAGGGATTGGAATAAATCGCTTCTGAGGTCCCTTTCAGCTCAGAGATTCTTTGATCCTATGCTTATTAGTTTCTCTGGCTTCCTTCAAGGCTTAGCTCAAAGGGGGCCTTAGCTTCTTCAGGGGCCTTTCACAGTCCCCACCCCATCCCCCAGTTGCCAATGTCTCCTCTTTCAGATTAGTTTCCATCTACCCCGTATATATATAACTTATATGTACCTTTCTTTGTAGCCCCAGCACTTAGCACAGTGCCTGGCACACAGCAAAATGCTTAATAATGATTGCTGTTTGACTGACTGAACCTAGTTATTTACGTGTCGTCTCCTACAACAGGTATGCTTCTTGAGGGGCCGGGACAATTTCTTTATTTGTTTGTTTGCTTCCCCAGAGCTTAGCACAGTGCTGGGCATACAGTAAGCACTTAATAAGAGTTTGTTCATTGGCTGATTGCTTCTAGTTTCATGCCAAAATTGACCTCTGAGGTCCCTTCCAGGTTCAAAATTCAACAGTTATTATTATGACTTGGCCTTAAACAACTGGTTAAACTTTTCCTAACCTCATTTTCCATAGCTATAAAATACTATTTACCTCCTGGTAGATGTGAGAATTAGTAAATAAAAAGGGAATGAGGAGGATTGTGGAGAAGAGGTGGTATTTGATAGCACACCCACAAGTAGAGAACTTCATATTATAGAAGCTGCTGGAACTCCCTGCTTGGACAGAGCCTGCAGGGTTTGCAAAATGGCCCATGAACAACAAAATGAGTTGGAGCTCATGGATGAAAGGCACTCCCAGAATAGACATCTCTATATTACATTGGGATACGTATTGGATGATCTTTGACATATGTTTGGTATTTAGATTTCCAAGATTAGTCATATTAATATCCGTTGTACATCTTACATGGTTTCTTTTTTCTTATTTTTGCCTTTTGTGCACACTGGGAGATGTGGGTTTGGATAGACTTCAAGCCAGATTTGTTCCTGTTGCTTTATTGTTGCTAACCATGGGATCACTAAAATGGGAAAATCATCTGCTTCTTCCTCTCTGGAACTTTGAATTCAGAACTTAAAAAAAAGAAAGAAAGAAAGAAACAGGGAAATGAATAATGAACATGGTAAAAATAAGTGTGTGGGTTTTGAGTCCATTTAATTTCCCTTAAATGACAGTTTTGTTAATGCTGTGAAATATTTCCCCTGATAAATATGAGTTAGCTAATTTGCACCGATGGCTATTCTGTCCCCCTTTTTAAAAAATTCTGTTGAATTATGGGGTTTTAAATTTCTCTTCCTTTTCTTTATGGTTTTATATACTTTTTTATTATATTTGATAATTGAGCTGCCCTAATGCCATATTGAGAAACACTGTTTTTATCTCTTTTTTTCAAAAATGGAAATTAATTTTGAAAAAATCATTTATGCAATAATAAAGCTGTGTTCAGCTAAATGCATTTCTAAGGAAAAACAATTTACATTTTCTTCTGTCCTAGTTTTTCTAAATGTAAAATTATTTTTCTGCCATAATTTCAAATCTGTAGAAAAGGAAGAGTTGAGAATTAACATTCCAGTCTTCCACCTCCAGGCTTCAGCTCAGTGTTCAGGATTTGTATTTCCTATTTGTTTGCCCAACAGACCTGTCTGCTCTGTAAAACTCCACCTCTAGAAACCAGGGAACAAAATGCACTCTAGAGGAAGATACTGGAAGCTAGATGTTTAAACCTTAATATTGTCCCATTAACTTAAATAATCACACTTGTACCTTCAGAGGAATTCCTACTTTCCTTCAAAGTTCAGTTCAAATGCCATATTCCTTAAGCGATCTTTTCCTGATCTCTCTAACACACTGGTGCCTCCTCTACCTCCCCCTCAAATTACTTTGTGTTTATTTTGTATTTTATTTTTAGTATTTGTATATGCATATATATGTTATATACATATATGAGATATGTATGTATGTGTATGTGTATACACACGCATACACACACACACACACACACACACACATACATACATATATTCTCCCCTGATAGAATGTAAGCTCCTTGAAGGCAGGGGCTATTTCACTTGTCTTTGTAATGCCAGAATCTGACACCACCATCTGCTGCAGGTGGCCTTTCCCCATCCCCAGCTGCTAATGCCATCCCCTCCAAGCTTATTCAATCCACTTTGTTTTACCTTATATGTACCTACTTATTTAAATGTTGTCTCCCCACTAGAATGTAATCTCCTTGAGGGCAGAGATTGTTTTGTGTTATTTTTTTTCTCTGGAGTTCAGCACAGTGCCTTCAATTTAAGTGCTTAATAAATACCAATTGATTGATTAATTGAACACAGTAGATGCTTAATAAAAAACTTATTGATTGAATGAATGGACTTTTTTTTTTTCTTAAAGGAGGAGACAGAAAAAAGGCCAATTGAAAAGGAGCATTGCAATAGAAGGAGCCACATTCCAACACATGGGTTATCCTAAAAACCCTCTTATAAAACCAATCATTCCTGATGCTATTTGGTTTTTTTTTCACATTGGATATTGTTTTATTAGTCTCAGTGGATTCCTGAAGATGACAGCCGCCTCTACTGAAATGCCAGTTCCTCCAAAAGAGCTGAATCACATTTCCACAGCAACATTTAATCCACAACACAGTTCACCTGTAGGCTAAAGCCCTATTGGCAGATAAATAGATTAGATAGATAGACAGATAGATAGATAGATAGATAGATAGATAGATAGATAGATAGATAGATAGATAGATAGATAGATAGATAGATAGATAGACAGACAGACAAACAGACAGATAGATAGACAAACAAAGAAATAAGCAAACAAATAGATGAATGAATGAATGAATGAATGAATGAATGAATGAATGAATGAATGAATGAATGAACAAATCAGTATAGGAGACAATTGTTTCAGAGTTCTTGGGAAATGGGATTATGATGAGATGAAAGTGTCATCTTAGCCACCTAAATAGAAAGCTTTAACAAATAAATAGATTCTGGTAGCTTTCTGTCATAAATGATGAAGTATTGTCATCAAGTCACATGAAAGGTCTGATCTAAACCCGCCAGGAACTGAAGTGTCAGAGTCCAGGTTGGAGCACAGAAGGGGCTGAGGCCCAGCTTAGACATTTAAATGAAGAACTGGTCATTTTGCAATGTTTCTGGATTATTTTCATCGCCTACCTACCCCTTTTCTTTTGACTACATCTAAAATAATTCAGATGCTCTTCAATTCTGTTTCAGGCTTTAAAATTTCTACTCTAAAGACTGAAGAAGACCTAATTAGGTCCAAATTACAAAAGTAAGTGTTCTTTGATCATCATTGACACCATTACCACCATCATCATCACAAAAAAGGATTTATTAAATCCCCTCCAGGTGGATTACTCCACGATAAGGCCTGGGTTTGGTGAGTGAAGGACTTTACAAAGTTTTGGAAGCATAAAGTGAAGAGTTCAGAAGGTAGCATGGAAAGAGCGTTAATTTTGGCATTGGAAGATCTGGTGTTTTCTGACCTTTGTGACCTTGGGCAAATCACATGGTTTATGACCCTATGAGTAGTGGGCAGATATCTCCTAGATCTAGTCTTAGGTGCTATATTCCATCTAACTATTCATCCAACATTTATCCATTCAACAAACATTTATTAAGCATCTACTACGTGCCAGGCACTACGATAGGCACCAGGGACACCAAGACTGAAATAGAACAGTCTCTGCCCTTAAGTAAAATGTTTTATGAGATGGGGAGAGGAACATCAGGCTAATGTGTCACTAAAGTAAACGCAAAATGTATTTTTGGAGCACCACTAGCAACTAAAAGGATCAGGAAGGGCTTATTATAGGAAGCCCCTCAAGATGAACCTTGAGTAATGGATTGTTGTTATGACTAGATCTGTGATTTTTGTCATTGCAAGAAACTTGTGATACAAAAACCCCATCCATGCAGATGGTCTACTCTACAACTTATAATTGTAATGGGGGTGCTGTCCAATAAGTGCCCAGCCAATCCTTGAAGTATGTATGTATATTCCCTGCCACGTCTTAGTCCAAGAGATCTTGAGGACACTGGAGGGGAAAAGGGTTTGAGGCATGATGATTCAGGGTCATTTCTATGGAATTATGAAAAACCTTCTCATTGGCTTCAGAGCCAGGACTGATGACTCAGAAGAGGCTGAGCCAGAACTGAGTGGACATCCAAAAGGTTGTAGTGGCAGCCAATCTTTCACTCTCTTGCTTGGCAGCTTTCGCATGACAAAAGTTACTTTGAGCTGCCAGGTGAAGTAGAGCTGGCTGCTTTTCCACATCTGGCACCCCTGTTTCTTTATGTTTATGGTTTCCTAATTTTGTAAAGGATTATCTTGAAAAGGTAAAGCCCAAGTAAACAGTGAGTTCCAGAGATCCATCAGCCATCTTAGAGGTCATGCCAGCAAACAGAGTAGTTACTAGAATCCACTGGAATAGTAAAGGATGATAATGGAAGAAAGCACCTGCAAATGGAGGCAAAAAAAAGACAGTCAATTTCCTAAGTATGGCTTTATCTCTGTGACAGAGATAAAAGTTGGCTATGGTCTATAGAAAGGCATTAATCCATCAAGGCCAAAAGAGAGCTACACCTAAAGGGGGAACCTCGTGAGTATTCTATGATGAGAGGAAAGAACTTCTAGGACCAAGAGTTGAGATATATCTCTTGGTCATAAGTTTGTGCTTCCCTTCCATTGTACTTAGAATTCCCTATCCCCAGGGACCTTGTGTGTGTGGTCAAAAGGAGATTTTGAATATTTTCTAGATACTGCTATAGATAGATAGATAGATAGATAGATAGATAGATAGATAGATAGATAGATGGATAGATGGATAGATAGATGGAGGTAGATGTCATATGTACGTACATATCGTGCATATTTTTTCAGTAAATATCCTTCAGGGGAAGTTAATTGATGTCTAAAGGTGTTGATTGATACTGGAGGCTCAGAAGGTATAGCTGTTGTTGTTGTTGTTGTTGTTAATCATTTTTTTGGTGAGGCAGTTGGGGTTAAGTGACTTGCCCAGGGTCACACAGGAAGTGTCAAATGCCTGAGGCCAGATTTGAACTCAGATCCTCCTGACTCCAGGGCCAGTGCTCTATCATCATTCATTTTCAAAGAGGACTAATGACATCACAGGGTGATGTCTTGACTTGCACATGGATTGGATTTAAGTGTGGCAGAGTTGCACAAAGTCATCAGCCTCACTCTTTCAGCATCATCAAAGTCCAGTGGCAAGACAAAATTCAATATAACTGATGATGCACCAGGATGCAGTGGATGACCTTGGCATCTTTGATGCTTGACCAAGCTCTAAGTGTTCCATAGCACCTGTTTGAGCTGCCTTCATGGCCATTGGAACAAATTGTTCTCATCCACCCATCCCCCCTAACTCACTGATGGGTTTGAGGCCTATCAGACTCTCAACCTGATTTAGCCAGTCTGCAAGACAGTTTACTGGGTTTGGTGCTACACATGTTACAACTTCCTGGAGTCGCAAGTGAGAGTTGGGAGAAGGTGGACACCAGAAGTGGATGAGCAGCCCTGAAAAGAGCCTGGCAAGCCCTTCCACTAGAGGTGCTCATTCTCCCTGAACACCCTATACACCCCTAAGCTATAGTAAAAGAAGCTAAAACTTCTCAGGATTACTTCTAGAACCCTAAGGTAAGAAATAGTATTCTCCCCTCTGGGAGTTCCTCCTGCCAGTGCTGTAGTAGCGGCCCCAGAGATTATGTATACAGTATTAGAGAGTTGTCTGGTGTGCCTAAAGGTTAATATCCAACAGAGGCAAGATTTGAACCCAGGTATTTCAGTTATTAGAAGAATGTCCTATCCCCTAGCCCAATTAATGAAAGTAATATGTTCTCTACCCTGACATCTCTGTCAGGTGATAGTGATTCTTTGATTAAGTTAGAGAATCAATCAATCAAAAGTGTAAACATTTTTGAACAAGTTCTTAAGCAGTTTAGGAAGAGTGAAGAAAGTCAAGCCATTGGATGACAGGAACTGATGAAAAATATTAGGACTGCTTGTGAAGGAATTACCCCTAACTCTGGGATATCAGAGAAAAGATTCCAGCAGTCAGTAATCAAGCTTTGGAAGTGCTTTGAGGATCCAGACCCTTGTGCCTATAACCAGAGGGCAGCGAGAGGTGGAGGGAAAAGGATGGTGTGTCTCTGCTTCTCCATATTGGCCAGGTCATTAGGGAGACTGGACCAGTAACCAATAAGCTGACCATTCAGAAGTTGAGAAAAGACACACAGGACAAATGAAATAAAAGAATCTTCAAGGAGCATAACCTCATCAGGGTAGAAAGAAGTGTAGGTGTGAGCTCTCCAAGGGCACTGATCTTTAACCACAGAAGGCAACAGAGAATTGTAATTTGGAGTCACTTCATGAGGAAAGGAGAAAATGACTCACACTAATCAGAAATTGTGAGTTTACCTTTGAGTCACATGTGCAATCTAAGTTTGGGATAATTCTCCCCAAAAGCCTTGTGTTTGCTAGGAGACAGTGTGCCCTCAGTTGAGGGGTAGAAGTATGTCTCCACTTAATAAATTCATCCTTTGTAAAAAGCTAATTGATGTCCACCAGTTAATTGATGCTGGAGGGCACACTGCATGGGGGCCCACGAGCTCCTCAGGGTTACTCCTAGCACTTTAAAGGTAGAAGTAGTCAGTCCTTCTCTGGAGACCCACAACACCAGTTTGAGTGAGCATTAGACTGATTCAAGCTTTTTAGTCACTATGCCACAGAATCACAATAATAACAATAACAACGGCAATAATACTGATGATAATTAGTCTTTATATAGCACTTTCAGGTTTTCAAAGCCCTTTCTGTACAATAATCCTATTAAATAATATTAGTAATGAATAGTAACAAATTAGTAATAAATAGTATTGGGTAATAATAGTAATAAATAATAATAATCATAGTTAACATTTATATAGAACTTACTATGTGTCAGGCACTGTGCTATAAACACTTTATAAGTATTATCTCATTTGATTCCCCCCAAACAGCTCTGCCGGGTAAGTGCTGTTATTATCCCCATTTGACAGATGAGAAAACTAAGGCAAATAGATATTAAATGACTAGCTTAGGGTCACACAGCTAATAAGTGTCTGAGGCTAGATTTGAACTCAGTCTTCCTGACTTTAGGCCCAGCACTCTATCCACGGTTCTCCTAGCTTGCCTCAAGTCATGTCTCTGGGTCTCAGTTTCTTCATCTGTAAAATGAAGTTGGACTGGACCATCTCTAAGGTCCCTTCCAGCTCTATGTTCCTATGATTCTAAGTATAATTATCTTCATTTCACATATAGGCATAGTGAGGCTTAGAAAGTTGAAATGACTCACCCAGTACTTACCCTGATGGCTAGAGAGCCTTGAAGCCAATAATTTAAGCCAGATATTCTGATTCCAAGACCTATTCAGTTCAATAAACATTTATTAAAGACTGACTACGTGCTATAGCACTCTGCTAAGTTCTAGAGAGAGCTATGAAAATGGAATGGTCCCTGACCTCAAAGAGTAGACTTTCTACTTCTAGGATACAGTGTATAGAAAGATAAATACACACAAAGGTTTTGGTTTTTGTTTTTTGGTCCAGACTTGTGAATTGCTGATAACAGATCTCCTACTACTGGTACTTATCAGCAATTATTCTGAAACTCAGTTTTTTGGGGGAACAGTTGTCAAAAAAGTTCAGTGATTTGCCAATGAGTCGATAATCAGCATGGATCAAAAGTTGGACTTGAACTGGTATTTTTGGCATGCCAAGGCCAGTGCCCTACCCACTGTACCACATTGTCACTCAATACAAAGAGTACAGAATATTGACAAGGTAATTTGGGGGTAGTAGTATTGACAACTACAGGGAATAAGTCAGACCTTCCATTGTAGGCTTATAGGAGATGACACCCGAGTTGTGTGTTTAAAGATTCTATGAGTTAGAGGTAAAGAGACAGCGCATTTCAGACTTGGGAGGAGTGAGTGCCTGGGCCAAGAGATGGAGGGTTGTGTACAAGGTACAGAGAGTTGGCCAATCTGGCTGGAATATAGAATGCGTGAGGGAGAGTGATGTGAAATAAGTCTAAGAAGACAACCTTCTGATCTAGGAAGGAGAGGAGTCCAAAGAATCATAGGTTTAGGGTTGGAAAGGACCTTGAAAGCCATTTAGTTCAACTCCCTTCATTTTATAGATGAGAAAATGGAAACCCAGAAAGGAGGAGACACTTGTCCAGCGTCAAACAGGCTGGATTTGAACCCAAATCCTCTTAATCTAATTCCATTCTCTGTCTCTATCAGCCTGTCTCTGTCTCTGTCTTTATCTGTTTCTGTCTCTCTCTGTCTCTCTCTTCTCTGTCTCTGTGGCTCTGGGTGTGTCTCTCTCTTCGTCTCTTTGTCTCTGTCTCTCTGTCTCTCTCTTTCTCTCTCCCAATCTCTCCTGGCTGGGAGTACAGAATCCATTCATGACCCTACCCCACAGAAGCTTTCACCCTCTCTATTTCCAAGGACTCAATCGGTTCACCTCAACTTGGGTAGCCTGGTGGACACCCCCCACCCCCCCAATTCCTCACCAAGGTTTACCATGTTGAAGCTGGACTTAATGTGGACATCTAATCACCTTTAGCCCTTTTATGTCATTGAGTTGTTTTCAGTCATGTCCAACTCTTAGTGACCCCATTTGGGGTTTTCTTAGCAAGGATAACAGATCGCTGTGCCATTTCCTTCTCCAGCTCATTTTACATATGAGGAAACTGAGGCAAACAGGGTGAAATGACTTGCCCAGGGTCACACAGCTGCAACTCAAAACTCCCAAACTCAAGTGATCCACCAGGCTTAGCCCCACCTCATAGCAGAGTGCATGGCATGTGCCACCACACTCAGCTACCACAGGTGCTCTCTTAGAGGGCAAGAATCTAGGTTACCAGCATGTTAGATGCCTCCATATCCTTCAATAGTATGAGAGAGAAATGTAGGTGCTAGAAACGAAGATAACATTAAGACTGGTGAGACAAATGAGTGGAGAGCTAGGCAGTGGCTCATGAGAGTAAAGGGGGCATGCAGAAGGCCAGTACTTATAAGACCCGGGTGAACTGGAAGTATTCATCCAACTTCTTAGAGGATGGGACAGGACAGAAGCAATTAGTAGACAATACCATGTCCCTAACAGAGATCCTCTGAAGGTTCCCTACTTGTCCCCTTGAGATGTATAGCCTATCTATAACACTTACTAGCTGTGTGACTCTGGGCAAGTCACTTAACTCCAATTGCCTCACCAAAAGAGAGAGAGAAAGAGAGAGAGAGAGAGAGATGTATAGCCTATCCTGTATTATTAGAAGAGCATATTGACTGCTCCATGTGGCATTTATCAAGTTAATCACCTATGGCTAAGGTGGCAATGAGAAGTCTGAGGTCTAGAAACAACCTGAATGAGGTGGAACCCATAGCTGACTTGAAATGAGTTGTTTCATGAGGAGGAACGGATGATGCTATTACAGGCAAAATAGACCCCAGGAAAGAGAAAAACCCAGTTAACTTGGTGATAGTATAGGGCAGCAAAGCATGAAAGGCAGCATGGTTCAGTGGACAGAACTGGCCTCATTGTTATGAAGACCCAAGTTCAAATCCTGCTTCTCACATACATTGTCTGGAGCTGCCAGATCCCCCAGTTAGGCAACTCTCTAAGATTATACATTGCAAAGAAGTTGTCTATCAGCATTGGTAGAAGAAATTCCTTACCAGCTCAAATCCTATCTTCTCCATGAAGTTGTCTCTTAACCTCTAACCCACACCAATCTCTCCTTTTTCTTTTGTGGTATTATATCTCACGCTATATGAGATTCTAGGACCCCAGAGAAACACCATGGTAGAGTGGAAAGATCACTGAATTTGGAGACAAAATCTAATTCTTCTATTTACCACTTTTGTGACAAAGGGCAAGTTACTAACCCTTCCATGGGCCTCCATTTCTTATCTGTAAAATGATGGAATTAGATGAAATGGTTTCTTCTGGCTCTCAATCTAGGATCTTATGAAATAACCTCAAAAGTCATCTCATCCAACCTGTACCTAAACAGAGATCCCCCCTCTCCATCATACCCAACCAGTTCTGACAAGGCATCATCAGCATCCACTGGACTGATGAAGGATTGCCAAAGGGCATTCTACTTTGAGAACATTTTGGCCCCATTGTTGGAAAATTCTTCTTTGGATTGTGCTGAAATACACCTCCTTGAAACATCTACCCTCTATAATACCCACTGTTTATGACCCCACTTGGGGTTTTCTTGGCAAAGATACTGAAGTGGTTTGCCATTTCCTTCTCCAGCTCATTTTACAGATGAGGAAACTGAGGCAAACAGGGTTAAGTGACTTGCCCAGGGTCACACAGCTAGTAAGTGTCTGAGGCCAGATTTAAAGTCAAGATGATGAGTTTTCCTGACTCCAGGCCCAGAACTCCATCCACTGTGCCACCTTGCTGCCTTATTGCATACAGTTTAGTGGCCCCCCATTGACACTTGCTCTGGACACCTCCAATTTAAGTCAATGTCCTTTCTAAAGCGTTAGCACCAAGAGCTGAACACAGTATTCCAGTCTAATTTTTCCTTTTTCTCTGTGTTCACCATAAAAAGAAGGAAGGGAAGGGAATACACATTTGTTAAGCTACTACTATATGCTGGGCACTATGCTATGTACCTTGCAAATATTAACTTGATTGATCCTCATAATAACCATAGGGCATAGATGCTATTATTATCCCCATCTACAAGAGAGGAAACTGAGGCAGACAGAGGTTAAGGGACTTGTCCAGGTCATGTAGTTAATAATTGTCAGGCCAGATTTTAACTCAGTTCTTTCTGACAATAGCCCCAGTGCTCTATCCACCATGTGTCCTAGCGGCCTCAAAAGTCATATATTGTTTTTGTCACTGGAACTAAATTGTAAGGGAGCACAGCCTGAATCAGAACACTACTCTTGAGAGAACGAACCACTCAATTTCTTTCTCTGCCTCTTCCATAGCATCTGGCTAAATGTAGAAGCCAAGCCCATCTCCTCTCGAGTTACTTTATACTTAATTATGTATATTTTGAATTTAAGTGTCCGTGTACATGATTTTTATCCCCCCCCCATAGAAAGTAAACTCCTTAAGGACAGGCACTACTTCATTTCTGTCTTTTCATTGTTCTCACTGTTTTCATTTCTGTGTTCATTTTCTACCCCCTTTCAGTCTAGTACAGTAGCTGGCACATAGTAGGTGTTTGTTGAATTGATTTGAATAGTAGGCAATTAATCACATCAATCATTCAACACTATTTAGAAGTCCTTAATATGTGTAAACACTAGAGCTACTAAGACGGAAATGAAACAGTTCATGCCCATAAAGGACTTGCATTCAATAAGCAGAAATACACCATAGGCATATATACATTTGTGTGTGTATACAAAGTATATATGTATATATGTATGTATGTATGTATGTATGTATGTATATGTATATATGTATATGTGTGTGTGTGTGTGTGTGTGTGTGTGTATATATATATATGTACAAAGTAAGTATTAAGTATTTGGGTGGGAGTTCCAAGCAGCTGGGGGGGATCAGGAAAGGCCTCAAGTAGAAGTGAACAAATAGGGCACATGCAAAAAAAAAAAATTATCTCCTTAGACATTCATCTCATACAAATGCCCAATGTGTTCCTGGGACCCACAATGCCATTGCTCATTGCAGACGCATCTCTCTCGCCCCTAAATCAGAGATTCCATCAGGGAGCCAAGTGGTCCAGAAGACCACTTCTCCCTTTCAGCTCTAGCATTAGCATCAGGCAACACAGGGAGCAGGCTGGGAGCAAAAAACGAAAACCTCATGTCAGCGCAGAGAACATTAACTAAGACAATAATAAATTAATACAATAGCCAACTAATCACGTCGTGATGCTTCCATGTATGAATTGGGATGTGAACACTGAAATTTTCATTTCATGCTTGAAAAAGACATGAGTTGACCCAAATATTAATTTCTGCATCTCCGTCATTTACATATCATGGGTCAGTAATCATTTCTTGCCTAAATGGCTTTGCAAATGAGGAGCTGTAATATTGTGATGGTTTATCTTATTTACAAACATCTGATTGTACTCCCGATTTAGCCCTTTAGAATTGCAAACAAACGCACCCTGTTCTCGGGCAAGGCAAGGCAGAAATGGTACATGGGGAAAGGAAGATGTCGAAATGAGGGGCTCCTAGGTGTTCCTAGTTGGTGGGTGGGTTTTTTTTCTTCCCTGACATTCAGGAGCCCACGAAGACTTCTCTGGTGTACAAGCATCTCTCCCAATCTCCGGATGCAACTTGGTCAGCAGTGACTGAGGGTGGGGAGCTGCTCGGAGCTCTGGTTCTTCTCTGTGGGACTGGGGGCAGGGCAAGAGTTGGGAAAATTTCACTGCTTTGAAAAAATCTCCTCCGGAGCTTGTAACCACTGAGAGAGTCAAATGTGATATTTGGACAGCGTAATGCAACCTGATGTTTTTTATTATGGCACTGAACAGCATCACGTGAAATGCCTAAGGTGATTTTCCCCCCATTTTAGTGCCACGATAATACAAATCAGCACATTACTAACCGGTCTTTAATTTAAGTCCCATCCTTTTAGACTGGACTTATTCACAGTATCCTGGTTTCCCTGCTCCATTAGGGATCTCGTGTTGTTGGGCAGAAAAGTCCCTTGCAAATGGGGAAGAGTGGGGGGGATTGGAAAGGGGAGGGGTGTTGTTTTTTTTTAGACTAAATAGAGTTAAAGGAGTAGATTAAAAGGAAGGCCAACCACAACAATTAGACCCTTCCGCAGCAGGCTTCATTTACCCATCTGCCTTGCTCTTTAATTATAACTCCAGAGGTTGACTGGGAAGGCAGAAGCATGCATTCTAACACCTTCCCTCCCTCATGAGGGCACTACTGAGGTATAGGCATCCACACAAGGCACATACACACACACACACACACACACATACACACACAGTCATCCCTCTTTTGGGGAAACTACTGAGGCGTCTAGTTTGGCCTCAATGGCCTTGAAAAGAAACTTAAAAAAAGGAGATAGGATCATCTATCAGTCTTTCCTGTGAATTTGGTTTGGGGCAAGAGAACATTGTCACTTGCTGTTGTATCTTGCATGAAATCTCTCTCAATGATACTTTTCTTTCTTTTTTTATAGGGTGATAGGCAAGGAGTGAGTCAGATAAACAGTGGATCAGCAAGCATTTATTGAGTGCTGGCAGTGTACCAGGTCACCAAGTCAGTCAGCTAAGCAAGGGATCAGTAAGCATTTATTGAGCAACTTCTGTATACCAAGGACAGTGCTAAGCACTGAAGGTACAAAAAAAATCCCTGTCCTGGAGTTTATATTCTACTGGATTGAGTTTAATCAATCAATAAATCAAAAAGCATCTAGTAAGTACCTACTACATGCTAGGCATTGGGGATACAAAGAAAAAGCAAAAACAATCCTTGTCCTCAAGGAATTTAGAGTCTATATGGGGAAACAACCTATAAATGTGTGTACATGCATACATATATGTGTATATATGCATGTATGTATCTGTGTGTGTGCACTTGTGTGTATGCACATGTAAACGCATGTATTTCGTGGCAGCCAAGAGCTGACCTCCAAGAGAAGTCATGGGTTCAAGTCTTGCCTGGGACACATACCTGGCTGGGTGACCCTGGGTACAGTGACCCCTAGGTCACCTCTCTCCATGCTCTAGGAGGCTTTCTCAGATGATAAGGTGCAGAGAAGGTGTTAGTCTGCATCCATAAGGAGAGTTTCCTGACCTGGAAGTTCCCTACACCCATGAAATCACTTGTCCAGTCCCTATCATATTTACATGAGTGTGATATGCTCATATACGCCTTCCTTCCTCAAATTACCTTGGTTTTATTGCTTGTGTATCAAATATAGGTGTGTATATAACTTGTATTATCTTAAGACACTTATATGGGTACAAGAGACATATATAGTACAATGCATAATAAACATATGTACTTATATTTTCATATGCACACATATAAGAGGAATTATTATGTGGAATATATGTATATAACATGTATCATAATATATACATGCATGCTTGTATGCATGTGAGTATATAACATATACAAATACATCCAAGATATATATGTGTATATTATATATATGTGATACACACAAGATAAATAAACTGTCATTTGGAGGGGATAAGGTATTACCAACTGGGAAGATTAGTAAGGGCCCCAAATGGCCACAATTCATACCCTGACCAGAAAGACTAGAATAAAAGAAATACAATTTTTAAAAATAAATTAATAACTGAAATCGGAGGGCTGCTGGGGAGGGATTTGGCTGTTAGTGGAAGTCTCCCTCTCCCAGACTCTCTGAAAAGTCTCCCCATCACCACCTCAAAAAGTTACCTTCCAAAGGTGAGTTTATTTCCTTTTCCTGGCCCTGGCCTACATTAAAAAAAAATAATAATAAAGGCAGGGGACAAAATGAAATGTGTGTGTAAGGGTTGGGGGAGCTCTGTGGCAAGGCCGGATGAGAATTGTTATCCCAAAGTCCTTCTTTGCTTGCTGGCTGAGCCTCTGTTTATGAAATGCCATAACCAAAGTGAACACACGCTTGTGTGCTCCTAACGCGGGCGGTTCCTGTGTGCCAGATGGGCACTTTCATGACTGTATGAGCGTGGATTATTACATTTGCTACATCTGGGACTCCAAATGGCTGCCCAGAATGCCACAGGAGAGAGGCACAGTTTTTCAGCTGGGAAAAAACCTACCTTCACAAGGGAGCCAACTGGATCAGAAGGGATGAAGGCAGGCAGCCCCGGGTGAGAGCTGAAAGTTCACCTCCACCAGGGCCGGAGGGGAAACCTTGAAAACCCAGAGAAAGACAAAAATAAACAATAACTAATAATCCTGCCTGTCAGCTGTAGTTTCAGGGAAGGGAGAAAAAAAAAGAAAGGAAAGAAAGGAAGAAAGGAAAAACAAGCAAAACAAACCCAAAGCGTTTTCATGTCTGGCTACAGGAGATGTGCTGGGAATAATGTTTTTGCGTTTCAACTCCTGCAAATATTCTGTGACCTTCTCGTTAGACACCTCTAGGTAGTGGGAACAGCACAAATAACCAAACCCCAAAGCAACGTGAAGATAGTTGGCATATATAACAAATACATATACATACATATATATATATATATATATATGGAGAGAGAGAGAAATTGAGAGGGGGGAAGAGAGAAAAGAGAAGAGGGGGAAGTGAAAGAAAGAGAGAAGAAGAGGGGGGAAGCGAAAGAGACAGAGAAGAGAAAGAGGAGAAAGAAGGGAGAGAAGAGAGAGAGTGGGGAGACAAAGAAAGAGAGAAGAGAGGGAGAGAGAGAAGAAAGAGAGGGGAGAAAAAAGAGAGGAGAAAGAGAGAAAGAAAAGAGGCGAGAGAGAAAGAGAAGAGAAAGAGAAGTGGGGAAGAGAGATAAGGGGAGAGAGAGTGGGGAGACAAAGAGAAAAACAAAAAGAAAGAGAGAGGGAAAAGAGATAGAAGAGAGAAAGGAGAGAGAGAGACAGAGAGAGAGAGAGAAAGAAAGGAGAGAGAAAGAGGAGAGAGACAGACAGACAGAGACAGAGAGAGAGATAGAGAACACATATAGCCTCTCGGTTCCTTTGTCACTTAATGTCCCTGGACGTTTGGATAACTATATTTGGGGGTGGGGATTGGGGTAGGGGAGGAGTGGGAATCATAGTAATCAGTCAATGAGAATTTGTTAGGCAATTACTATGTTTGTGCTAAGCATTAAGGATACAAAGAAAGGCAAAAACCTGACCCCTGCCCTCAGGGAGCCCATATTCTATTTGGGAACCCACATACAAGCAACTATACATATGCAAGCAAGATAGAAAGTAAATCGAAGATTCGTAGGATCATAGATCCGGCATTGGACAGGACCACAGAGGCCACTCGGCCCAACCCTAAGGCACCAAGAGGGAAAATGACTTGCCCAAGTTTGTACAGCTAGTAAATGACAAAGGCAACATTTCCACCCAGGTCCTCTGATAACAAATTCAGAGCTCTGTGCCATACTGACACGAAGGTATAAAGAAGGGCTGCAAAATATTAAATAATAAACCTGAAATGTGTCCACAAAGGTCTCTGGGATGTATGGTGGGGAATAGAAGCAAAGAGGTTAGGATTTTCCAAGTCGGGTATACAAACCCATGTTGTTCACTTGGAGAACTGCTACTGACTTTGTCTGGGCATAACAGCCATTGAGAAAAGAGGTCCTTGCAGCCTTTCTTATTTACTTAGGATTTGGGGCTCTTCTAGTACTTCGTGGAAGTGTGGAGTGGCAGAAAGAGCAGTGGGCTTGAAGTCATAAGACCTTGTCTTGAAACCTGCCCCTGCTCCCCCCCCACCCCGCCCCAACATTGAATATCTACATGACATTGGACAAGACACAACCTCTGTGCCTCAGTTTCTATAAAATGAGAAGTTTGGATTCAATGAACTCTAAGGTCTATTTCAGGTCTAAGTCCATGATCTTATTATGAGTTTATTCCATTCTATCTTCACCTCTCCTGGACACATACACCAATACAGTTATCCAAATTATTTGGTCTGCTCCTCCCCTTCACCCCCCCCACTAAGAAAAATCTTAGAAGAATAGGTGACACTAGGTTAAAAAATAACAGTTGACTTAACTGTTTTGCATAAGATATTTACAAACCACAGCATATTACTGAGTTTTTTATGCATTTTCACATCCTGCTCAGTTTAAAGCAGCTATTTTCTGCAAGGACAACAGAGAAAAAAAAAACATGCTTTACACTGCTTATATTAATTACATTTTTTCATTACCCGTCATGTTTTCTGCAGGCTTGTGTATTATTACTGCAAAATGTAATGAAACAGAAAAGAGAAAAAAAAAAGAATGGACTTCTGGGAAATTTTCCAATTCTTGAAATGCAATGTTAATTGAGAGCTATTTTTAGGTCTGCACAGATAGTGCAGGACCCAGTGCCATCCTTGTACAAAATGGGGTATGGTCCAGGTGCGCCATTGCTGCCTGGGTTACGGCCATGGGCCTCCAACGGCTGGAGGGAGAAAGGAAACGTATCTCTTATTGGGGATGCTTTCCATAGGGCACAGAAGGATTTCTGTAGATGTCCTTCTCCCAGAAGGAAAACAATTTTAAAGGGTAGGGGGAAGTAAGATGGTAACAGAAGGCAAAACCCCACAGAGTCTAGGCCACAGCGATGCTACATGTAATCCTCTGCCTTGATCTTCCAGCTGCTGCATCCTTGAGCCCCGACAATGAGTTGTTACGATTTAAAAGAGCTTCAGCACTTTAGAAAGAGGCAGATCAGCATCTCATTCAAAGAGTATTTATTTAACACCATGCGCTGGGGATTGTGCTAGGTGCTAGGCATCTGGAGACAAAAATGGAAGAATGCCCGATCCCAGAAAGCTTACTGTTCTATCAAGGAGACGACATTTACAGATATTACTGCAAACAAAGTAAATATAAAATACATAGGAGGTGGGAAGGTAGCACACTAGTACCTGGGAGATCAAAAAACACTTCAGGTCATGGGAGGGGTCCACAACTCCAGATCTTGAAGGGACCCTGCAGGTCGTCTAGTCCATTTTGTTCAATTCTTTCAGTCGTGTCTGACTCTTCATGACCCCATTTGGGGTTTTCTTGGCAAAGACACTGGAGTGGTTTTCCATTTCCTTCTCCAGCTCATTTTTACAGATGAGGAAATTGAGGCAAACAGGGTAAAGTGACTTGCCCAGGGTCACACAACTAGTAAGTGTCTGAGGCCAGATTTGAACTCAGGAAGATGAGTCTTTCTGACTCTAGGCCTGGTGCACTATCCTCTGGGCCACCCAGCTCTTCTATCTAGTCCATGCCCCTCCTCTCCTAGAAACTGAAACCTAAGGTCAAATCCTTTCCCCAAAGACATACAGGTGTGGAGTCAGAGGTAGGATTTAAACTCAGTCCTTCAATTCCACTAAGATATAATAAAACGAACAAACGAAAAACATGTGTGAATGTGTGTGTAAACATACATACATGCACACACACACAGATACATACATACACACATACATACACACACACATACATACATACATACATACAACAAAAGTGTCCTCCAAGAAAGTTTAAAGGGTCAACAGCAGATTTCAAGACAGCTGAGGCAAGTTACCAAAGACCTCTTAATTGACAGCTCAGACAGTCTTCTTGATCTCCTTCCTTCTCGATCTCTGCTGCACTAATGCACTTGCACAGGACATGACCGTCCTGCTATCATTGGTCCTCTTGGAGAATGAAGGATGCACTAGAGCTACACTGGACATTATCTCCTCCTGTCTTTGCTCTGGGTGTTTGTGACGTTGCCTTGTGATGCTCTTCTTACCTGTAGAACTGCTCCCCAGTCTTTTCACAGAGCTTGAAGTTTGGAAGGTGCTCCAGGAGCAATCTATTCCACCCAGCTCAACCTGTATGTTAAAGGAATCTCGGCTATAACATACCCCTCACCTCTGCTTAAAGACCCCGAAGGGAGAGAGCCCATCACCTCTCAAAGTAGTCATGCCACCTGTGGATATCTCTAATTGTTAACAAAGTTTTTCCTGACACCAAGCCTACATTTGCCTCTTTGCATTACTTCTGATCATTCTGGCTAATCCCTCCTGATTGTGACAGTTCTTTAATTATTTCCACGCAGCTCCCATATGGTCCCTGAGTCTTCCCTTCTCCAGATTAAACATCCCATTTCATTCCACCAGGCCTCATATCACATGAACTCAAGGCCCTTCACTGTCCTGGTTGTTGTATCCTGGCTTTACTCTAGCTTATCAATATCACTCTTAAAGCATAGTGTCCAGAACACAAAGCAATGAGGCAGCTAGTTTGTGCAATGGATACAGTGCTGAGTCTGGAGTCAGGAAGACTCATCTTCCTGAGTTCAAATATGGCCTTAGACACTTGCTAGCTGTGTGACCCTGGGCAAGTCACTTCACCCTGTTTGCCCTCAGTTGCCCTCATCTGTAAAATGAGCTGGAGAAGGAAATGGAAAACCACTCCAGTCTCTTTGCCAAGAAAATCTCAAATGGGGTCATGAAGAGTGAGACACAACTCAAACAACTGAACAACAAATGAGATCTGACAAACACAGAGTACAATGGGATGATCACCTCCCTAGTCCTAGAAGCAATGCCCCTCAATGTAGTCCTCTCCATATCGCCATATCCTTACCATCCATATGGTACCCTAACTCTGAATATTCCCTGGGGCTAGGTTCCGGGCCCACTTGTCTTCTCACTCTCTACTCTGTCTATGGGACCTTATCAGTTCCCATGGGTTTGATTGTCATCCCTATGAAGATGATTCTCAGATATATATCCAGTCCCAGTCTCTCTCCTGCGCTCCTGTCCCATGTCACCTGCTGCCTATTGGACATTTCAAACTGACTGGGAAACATCTCAAACTCAACAAAGCTCACGATGTTTTCTCCAAAACCCATCCCTATGCCAAACTTCCCTATGTTTGCCAAGGGCCATACCTTTCTTCCAGTCCAGTAGGCTCACAAGCATGGTGTTATTCTCAACTCACTCTCCTTCACCCCACTTATCAAGTCATTTCTATCTCCATAGCACCTCTCAAATCTCATTTCTCCTGTGTATTCAAACAGCAACCACCTAAATGCAAGCCCTCAAATCCTCTCACCTAGATAATTGCCATGACTACACTGTCTTTCAAAGAAGTCAAATGCTATGGAAACCCTAAAATTCCATGGCCATTTGTAGCCCACTGGTCTAGACAAGGTATAAATGCACCAAGGAACTCACTATATTTGTGCTTTCATAAAACAACTGAACATGAATACACATACACACATACGTGGTCTTTTTTTTTAATTAAATAATAAAAGCTTTTAGTTCCTGACGATTGCTCCTGCCTTCTCAAAACAAACACAAATGCTTATAAAAGTCACTGGGCCAAGACCTGCTTGAGGGGTCTCAGACTTAGAAATCCATTTCACCCAGTAGCAAACATTGCCAAACAGCAAAGCTGAAGCACTTTCTAGCCCACGGCTATAGTGAGAGAACATCAGGGGGCCTCTCTTCTTCCTTCTATCCTTCCTTCCTCCCCTCTTCCTCCTTTCTTTCCTTCCCTCCTTCTCTTTCTCTTTCTCTCCCTTCTTCCCTTCCCTCCCACTTTCCCTTCTTCCCTCCTTCCTTCCTCCCTTTCCTCCTTCCTTCTTTTCTTCCTTGGAAGGAATTAAATGCCCAGATCATTTCCTGTAGGCTTTCCCCCAGTGGTTTATGTTAACTGTCTTATCAGCATCCTCACAAATACTAGCCTGCATGCATTACTGTCCGAGGATGCTGGGCAGATGGCTGGCCAGGCTGTTGTGAGTCCTTTAGACTGAATGGATGCTTCCTTTGGGAGAAGTGTGTGATGAAGAAACTCCACCGTGTTAGGAGGCTCTACAAAACACAATCCATTTCAAAAACAATTGAAAATATCTGTAATTCATCATATATAGAGACACAGTGGAAATATTGCCCAAAAGTGAAGGACTGAAAACAATCATGGTCACAGAGGAAGAAATGCACATGAGTACTTCCTACTACCCAGATTTGAATCAGGAGGATTAACAAAGATAATCCTCACCTATCCTGGTACTACTTGCTCACCAGCCAGGGCTGGTGAGGACTAGACAGGTCTAGACAGCTAGTGAAATGTCCCAGATTATAACTCATACCTCCTATTCATTGTGGTACTGGCACAAGCCAGCTTCCAATCTTCATTCTCAGGTTGGCTTCACATCACTTTCCCTTCCTGCCCATTCCCTTCTTTTGTAGCTTTTCTAGAAAATTTGTTGTTACATGTTTCTTTACAGTTTGCCAGGATTTTGTGTGTGTGTGTGTTTGTTTGCTTTTGGAGGTTATTTTATTTACTTGAGATGGTCAATTGTGAATCCTTACTTAATACTCAACTATTGAAATGGACCCATGATCTCATTGATCTGGATATTCCCTCTAACAAGGCAGATTGCAGCCCTTCCAGGCATGGCCATCCTCTCTAACCCTCATCAATAGCCTCCTATTAAGGAGGTTGGCCCAAAGTTCTAGAGGTCTTCCTTAAATTCTGTTAACAGCACACAATAGCCACCTGTCATACTTCACCCTCACTGTATAACCCACCCATCTTCTCTTCCTGTCATTCATTTCTCTGATCTCTTTCATTATGGTTCTTATTTCAAGTTCCTCATTGGTTAGATACCACAGCCTCCTCCTTCCCACCATGCATCTTTCCTAGGCTTTCTGTGTGATATTCATTTTTTTTCAGTTCTTCAAAAACTATGGTATTCCATTTCTCACCGTCACAGAGCAATGCTGGTAGAATGTTAGCATTAAAATATTGGTCTTTGTTTAAGGGAGAAGCTTGGGGTTATTAATGGAGCTCTGTAATTTCCTGAACACAGTGGGTCCTTAATGTACTTAATCCAGTTCCCAGACCCTTAATACCTACCTAGAAGGTACAGTGCATAGAGACTGGGCTTTTCATCAGGAAGATGAGTTTAAATCCCGCCTCAGGAACTTACTAGCTGTGTGACCCTGGGCAAGTCACTTAATCTCTCTTAACTCAGCTTTTTTAATTTATGAAAAACAGGGATAATAATAGCACTTACCTACCATGATTATTATGAGGATCAAGTGAGATAACATTCATAAGGCATTTTGAAAACTCTGAAGCACTCTATAAATTCTAGCTGCTGCTGCTGCTGCTGCTACTGCTCTATTGCTACTACTACTAGTAGTACTACTATTGCTGCTACTACTACTATTTCTACTGCTACTGCTGCTGCTGCTGCTACTTCATGAACTTAGTATGTCACAACCTCTCTAGACCTCAGTTTTCTTCTCTGCAAAATGATGGCTTTTATTTAAAAATAAAACAGAATAAAATAAGATGATTGGGCTAGTCGATGTCTAAGGTCCCTTCCAAATCTTAATATATAATCCCATGAACCTGTCCTTTCTCAGCACATGCCACCAAGGCTGCCCTGCAAACTCAGCCTGCCTGTCCTTGACATTTTCATATCTGTCCTAGGGCATCCTGTCTTCTGCTATGCCATAGGGTGTTGCCACACCATCCTGGCCCTGCCCAAGGGCTGTCTAGATGCTTTTGTTCATTGTTATTCTATATTATACTATCTAGTTGAGTCATTGTAATCACAGAAGGAAGTAGGGATGTACTAAGATGACTATCCAAGGGTCAGTTTGGGAATTTGAGGGTTTTTGCTATCACAAAGACAGAGGTACATAAATTTTACATGGTTCTACCCACTCCCCTGTATTAGGCGCCACCAAACAGAAGTGATGGTTCAGTTTCGGAAATCTCCAGTGTTAAGAGAGGAGTGATAAATCATAAATATATGTTAACATGATTTCCTCTTATCTGACACATTGGATTAAGAGTGCCGCACTCAAATATTTATAGTATAGTTGATAAACCCTTCCTTTTAGGTGTGCAGCATCAGCAACATTAACTTTTATAGTTAGAGAACATTTAAAGCCTAAACCAGCTATGGAAGGTATCTCTTCATGTATTAGAAGAAGAAACTCAAGCAAGGAGAGAAAAGGAGCAGCTGGCTTCTGGATCCCAGAAGCTGCTGGGATCTGTGATGCCCTGAAACTCTGAAACAACTTGACTGCATCTTAAGAGAAATCTTAAGATAAGATCAAGAACTTGGGGAGAAGGAAAGGAAGAAAAAAGAGGAACTGCCATGGATAGGATCAATACCTTAGTATGTTTTTACTGAGCTAATGTTGGGGGCTTTGAGGATTGTAGGTGTTCCACATCTGATATCTTATGATCAGAGATTACAAAGGATAAGTTTTCTAAGTTTCACAAGCAGGCAAGTCAAAGAAACATAGCTCCGTGCTGCATGAAAATGAAATGTAGTTACCATCTTTCCTGGGTCCTGACCCAAATTACAGAAATTTTGGGGAGGCAGGATATGCTACCAGTGGGAGATTTCAACTATTAAGGTTCTCTCTCTCTTTCTCTCTCTCTCTCTGTCTCTCTCTCTCTCTGTCTCTCTCTCTCTCTGTGTCTCTTTCTCCCTGTCTCTCTCTGTCTCTCTTTCCCTCCCTCACTCTGTCTCTTTCTCTCTGTGTGTGTCTCTCTCTCTGACTCTCTCTGTCACTCTCTCTCTTTCTCTCTGTCTCTCTCTTTCTTCCTCCCTCTGTCTGTGTGTGTGTCTCTCTGTCTTTCACTCTGACTTTCTCTGTCATTCTCTCTGTTTCTATCTTCTTCCCTCTTCTTCTCTCTATATATCTTTGCCTCTGTCTCTCTCCCTCTACTGTCTGTCTGTCTGTCTCTCTGTCTCCCTCTCTGTCTTCTCTCTTTCTGTCTCCCTCCTTCTCCCTCTCTCTCTGTTTCTCTGCTTTCCTCTTTCCCTCTCCCACTCGCCTCTGTTTTTTTGTCTCTATCTCTCTCTGTCTTTCTGTCTCTTTGTCTGTCCATCTTTCTGCCTCTTCTGTCTTTTTCTCTCATCTCTTCCTCTCTTTCTTCCTCTTAAAAGAGAGTTGTTGATAAATTCTTGACTTACCTTTCATCTTGTGAGAAGGTGGAAGGATTGCCCCTCTGCATCTGATTTGTGACTAATAAGAACTAGTAAGTAAAATAGAGACAACGAGAAACTTGAGAGACAATAGCTATGTTATACTAGTGTTTATGATAAGGAGGAAATAACATGCTTAGTCAGTCTTACATCCTTGAATTTAGGAGAACAGAATTGTCTACCTTGCAGCACTCAATGAGTGTAATTCACCTGGCCCAGATGAGCTATATCCCAGGGACTTAGCAAATAAGCAAATGTGATTGCTGAACCAATGTCAGTAACCTTTAAAGGACTGTGGAGAACAGGAGTGATGTCACAGGAATGGGGAAGGGCCAATGACCCAATTTCCAAAATAAAAGGGAGGTGAATGGGAGCTGCTAACTCTTGGAGAGAAAATTTAATTCTGATTTCTAGCAGCTAAGTGCCAGATACAAAGAAAGAAAAAAGTCTCTGTCCTCAGGCAGCTCACATTCTAATAGGGGAGAGCATGTACATCAATAGATATATATATAGGGGCAGCTAGGTGGTGCAGTGGATAGAGCTCCGGCCTTGGAGTCAAGAGGATCTGAGTTCAAATCTGGCCTCAGACACTTGATACTTACCAGCTGTGTGACCCTGGTCAAGTCACTTAACCCCCATTGCCTCACCAAAAAAAAGCAAAAAAAAAATAGATATATAAAAGATTCATGCAGATTAGATGCTGGGTGACCTTTAAGGGGAAAGCTGTACTCTAACTGAGGGGACCAGAAAAGGATTCTTGCAAAAGATAGCCTTTGAATTGAATCATGAAGCATCTAAGAGGCAGGAGAGGGATAGGGAGAGCATTTCAAGATTGGAAGATACCCAGGGCAAAGGCATATACATGGGAGTTGAAGCATTGCATGCAAGGAAACACAAACAAGCTGGTATGGCCTGTAAGTGTGAAAAGGAGTAAAGTGAAGAAGACTGGAAAGGTGAGTAGTGCCCACGTTGTAAAGAGCATGGTTGATAAATATCAAGAAAAGGACTCAATGGCCAAGCTTGGCTTCATGGATAATGGGTCATGCCACACTAACCTTATTTCCTTTTTTAACAGGATTACTAGACTGATAGCCTCAACATGACTAGACTGGTAGATGAAGAGGACATTTCAGACATTATTTAATCTAGATTTCAGCGAAGCATTTGACAAAGCCTATCATTCTATACTTGTGGGAAAGATGGAGCAATGTGGGTGAGATGATAGGACAACTAGACTAGTTCAGAAAATGTTGGATGATTGCATGAAAAGAGCAGTCATTAATGGTTGGATGTCAACTTAAAGAAAGCTCCCTAGCCATGGGACCCCAGGGAGCTATCCATGGTCCTATGCTTGATAAGGGCATAGGTGGCATGTTTGTAAAATATACAAATAATACAAATCTGGAAAAGAGAGAAAACATATTCTGTGATGAAACTGGGATCCAAAAAGACAGGTAAAAACAATAGTCTGAATCTAATAAGAGGAAATGAACAGTCCCACAGCAGTCCTGCAATTCAATTCAAAATATCATCTGCACAGATATAAGATGGGGGGTACTAATATGGCTAGATGGCAATTTGATGGGGAAAATCTGGACTGCAATCTTAATATGAATCAACATGGCCACCGAAAAGGGTAATGCGATCTAAGGCTGCATTAAGAGAGCCAGAGGATCCAGAAGACAGGAGATTATAGTTCTGTTGGTCTCAGTCCTTCTCTTGAGTATTGTGGCTGGCCTCTGTGCCATATTTTAGTAAGAACATTGACAAGTTGGTGTAGCCAGAGGAGGATGACCAGGGTATTAAGGAGACTTGGGACCATGCCACATAAGGATTAGTAAAAAGAACTGGAAACATATTAGCCTGGAGAAGAGAAGGTTCAGGGGAGAAGAGATAACTGTCTTCAAGTATTCTAAGGGCTATCATGTGGAAAAGAGGAATAAATATGCTCTGCTTAGTCAGAGGGAGAACTAAGAGTAATGTGTAGAGTTTTCAGGTGTTTCAACTTTGGGGTTGTTGTAAAGAACCCTAGAAATGGGAAACTTGATTGAAGTCCTGACTCTGCCACATACTGGCCATGTAACCTTGTCAGGCCACCTCAACTTCCCTATAACTCAGTTTCCTTATTTGTAAAATGAGTTGGTTGGACTAGAAAATCTTTAAGGTAAGAGTCTGCAATTCAAAGCTACTGTAAGAGAAAACCCCCTAACGATTACTGCTAAAAAATAAAAATAGGCAATGTATGTTAAGGAATAGGGAGTTTCCCCTCAGTGGAAGTCTTCAAAAGGAGGTCTGAATTTGTGAAATGGTTCAGGGTTAGACAAAATGACCCTGTACCCCTGCCTCTAATTAGAAGAGGAATGAAATGTTCTGAGTAGCATAGTTCCAGAATCTAGCCTCGTAATAGAGAAGAGAGATTTCTTGGGCAGCACCAACCTAGAGAGTTGCCTCAATAGTAACTTCAAGAGTTCAAGTATATAGAGATCTGATCTTCCATAAAGAAGGGGATTTCCTAAGCAGCTTGAGTCTTGGATACAGAAGAGGATCACCCTCATGGCCTCACAGCTGGAGGAACACTAAGGGGATGAAATTCATGGCATGAAAGAACAACAGATCAGTATCTTCACACACATACACACATACACAAACACACACACACACACACACACTTACAGTAAGTTATTTGGAAAATGTAGAGAAAAATAAGGCTGCCTGTCCAGGATCCTAAGATATGTTTGCTTTTTGAGGGGCTACTAAACCACAGAGTGGCATTATAAGTCTGGGAAGGACCATGGAAAAAAAATAATAATTTTACCAGGATGAATAGAGGGTTCCCCAATGGCAACCCAAAGTTGAGTTTCCTTCTAAGGGGGAGATTATGGGTTTGTGTGAGTGCTTTATGCATTTATTATATCTGTTTATGGTCTCCTATGAGCCCTTTACATCTTCTGCATGGTTACTGCTAAAATAAAAAGAATAGGGATGACAGGGGTAAGTTGCTATCATTTCTTACATCATGACCCTGTGGATTCAGGATGAAGCTACATCAATTCTAAATTGCAGAATCACAGAATTTAGAGCCAGAAAGGTATCCACGTCCAACCCCTAAGAGAAGGGATTGTTTTTCTTTTTCGTATCCCCAGCACTTAGCACAGTACCTTGCATGCAGTAAGCACTAAATAAATGATGTTGATTGACTGACTGACTGACCCTCTATTACATGTTTGATGAGTGGCCATCTGGCTGCTGCTTTAAGGTCTCTAATGAGGGAGAACCCAGTGCCTCTCATTACGACCTACTCTGTTTCTGAAGGTTTTTCTGACATCAAACCTAGATTTGCCTCTTTTCACCTTTCAAGTATTTTGCTTCTGATTCTACCATTGAGGACCAACCAGAACAAGTATGTTTCCTCTTCCACATGGGAAGATACTTGAAATCCTTGAAGATAGCTGCCATGTCCTTCCTTGTCTTCTCTTCTATATACTAAACATTCTAAGTTCCTTCAACCAATCCAAGCCTTGGGAAGAGCAGGTCCAAAGGTACGAATAAATTCCAGAATCAAATCCTTTTTCTTTAAACCAGAGGTTCTTAGACCTGATATCCATGAAAATTTTTAAATATATTTTGATAACAGTATACCAATCGAAATAAATTTCTCGGTAACCCTCTGCATTTTATTTTATCGATTTAAAAAATTATTCTGAAAGAGGGTTCATAGGCTGCTACAGACCGCCAAAGGGGTTCAAGATGCAAAAAAAAAAAAGGCTAAAAACTCCTCTTCTTCAATCAAGTGAGGTTAAAGGGGAAGCTAGGTGGCACAATAGACAGTCTAACAGGCCTGGAGTTTAAATACAGCCTCAGACAGTTAATGGCTGCTGGGCCCTAAGCAAGTCACTTAATCCCTGTTTACCTCAGTTTCCTCATCTATTAAATGGGGATACTAAGAGTATCTATCTCTCAGGGTTATTCTGAGGATCAAATAAGATAACAATTGTAAAGAGCTTAGCGCAGTGCCTGACACATAGTAGGTGCTATATAAATGTTAGTTATAATACTTATTATTATAGTTCACACATCTCTAACTCCTCTTACCAAATCTTTTACTGCCCCTGACAAAAGAAATTATTGGGGAGGGGGGGAGCTGGAGTCACATATTACCTTCTGAAAATTGGGGCTGGGATTGGAATAGCCTGGGAAAAAAACAAGCAAGAAAATACAGTATATAGTGTCAACGTCTCCCCATTTATCAAGGCACTCTAATGTGCCAACTCCACCTAACTCAACTTTGATGAGTTCAATGTTTTCAAGACTAGCAGAACTTTCTGTGACCTGTATAATTGAGCCGAACTTCTTGGTTAAGATGGGCCTGGGGCTGAACCTCAACTCCCAGGGTTAAATTTCTTCATTCCATAGTTCTTCCAGGTCACTGTCAAAAGCACTGGTAATTTTACACTGCAGTGATCTGTGCCTTTTCCTGGCCTCGGGATAAATAGAAAACTTAACTGTTCTGAGAGCTGCTGCCACCATGGACTCAGAAACACAATCAGAAAATGTTCAAGGAAACTCTTGAAGGATGCAAGTAAAGGATTTGGCTGTCTTTGTGTAGAAATACCATACTGGGTACCGGATTTGAGTCCCAGCCTTTAGCAATCAAGATAATTGGGTTGGAGAGGTAATCAGGGCTCAGCCTGTTTAAGGATCATAGATATACAATTGAAAGGGACCTTAGAGACCATAGGGTTCAGCCTATTCATTTTATAGGTACTATAAAGTGATGAAGAAACTGAGGCTCAAAGATGACTTGACCAAAGCCCCACTAACAGGAATGACAGAGTTCCAGAATTTGAATACAAATCCTTTAACTCTAAATGCAGAGGTGCTTTCACTTTGTTCTGCCTCAAAATTTAAAGGGGAACTATGGTGGGTGTGATATCCCAACACACTGTTAACATAAGAGCATTCCAGGGTAAAGTTGATAGGAGCTTGTGATCCCTTAGGGTTAGTCTATGGGGATGTTGGAAAGATCAAAGAGCTACCAAGGGCCCTTATCAAGGAATGTGGTTTTTTTTTTCCCTTTCCTGTCTGGAATTCTTTGTTGCATTTGGTAGACTGCTCAATATTATGAGCATATAGGCAACTCATTCCCAGCCCACATAGCTAAAGACAAACTGTATGGAATGTACAGGACATAAGAGGCATTGAGTAGAGGCAGGAAGGAGAAATGGATAAGGAGAAGTTAAAGAGATACAGGAAGAAAGGCTCAGTCAGGCACTGCTTCCTACAGGAAGCCTTCTTTGAGCCCTCCCCAAGTAGTGGGTGCTCCTTTCCTCCTTAATGTATCTTTTATATTCTTTGTTTTTAGTGTATGTGGTTTCTTCTCCCTATCTCCAATAAAATATAAGCTTCTTTGAGGGCAAAAACTGTTCGTTTCTTTGTTTTGGGAAAAAAATTGTGTTTGTATCCCAAATATTTAGCATATTGTCTTGCAAATAGTAAATACTGAATAAACGCTTACTGATTTCTAGCAGCTCTTTTTATGGTGGCAAAGAATTGGAAATTGAGGGGGTGGCCATCATTTGGAGAATGGCTGAACAAGTTGTGGTATATGAATGTAATGGAATACTATTGTGCTATAAGAAATTATGAGCAGGCAGTCTTTAGAAAAACCCGGAAAGACTTAAATGAACAGATACTGAGTGAAGTGAGCAGAACCAGGAGAACACTGCACACAGTAACAGCCATGTTGTGCAATGACCGACTTTGATAGACTTAGCTCTTCTCAGCAATGCAAGGATCCAAGACAACTCCAAAGGACTCATGATGGAAAATGTTATCTACATCCAGAGAAAGAACTGATAGAGTCTGGATGCAGATCAAAGCACACTTTTTTTGGTCTTATTTATTTCCTTGGGTTTTATTTGTCTGTGTTTTCTTTCATAACATGAGTAATATGGAAATATGTTTTGCATGACTGCACATGTATAACCTATATAAAATTGCTTTCCATCTCAGGGAGGAGCTAGGGGAGAGAAGGAGGGAGAGAATTTGGTACTCAAACTTTTAAAAAGTGAATGTTAAAATTATTTTACATGTAATTAGGAAAAAATAAAATATTAAATATATAAATGCCAACTGAATTAAATTGATATGAGTTTAATTGAATTAAAATAGAGCACTTTAGAGGGGGGAGGAAAGAAAGAAGGAAGGAAAGAAGGAAGGAAAGAAGGGATAAAAGAAAAAAGAAAAGATGCAAGAGAGGGAGGGAAGAAGGAGGGAGGGGAAAATGAGGGAAGAAGGAAGGAAGGAAGGAAAGAGGGAGAGAGGAAAAATAATTTATTAGGTACTTTACCAAGCACTGTGCTAAGAGCTAGAGATACAACTAGAAAAAGCAAAATAGTTTCTGCTCTAAATGGGCTGATTTTTTTTAACATTCATTTTTTCACTTTGAGTTCCAAAGTCTCTCCTCCCTCATCCATTCATAAGGGAAGCAATATGCTAATCATCTCACATTCTAAATGGGAGCGACAACACTTATAGGTGGTTTCATCGACCCTAATGATCTTGAGGATGTAGATGTAAGTCAGATGGCCCAGGGGACCTTAGGTTGCATTGGTAGGTCAGATGGCGATGCCTGGGGGCCTGGAGGTCTGGACATCATAGTGGCAAGGCCAATTATGGCGATTCCCTTTTTATTTCCTGATTGGTGGATTAACCCTCAATCTCTTCCTTATGGGAGAAAATAGAGTCTCCGCATTGGCAAGAGGAGTAGGGGTGGCCCAAAGTGCCTGCTTCCTGCTGGCCTATTGGGCAAGATCCATTCCAGGCAGGTGAGCAGGCTGAGGCAGGGACAGATAATTAGGTGCAATAGGACGCAGTCAGGGATGTGAGGGAACCAGCTCAAACCAGCTCACCAGAGCCTATTGTTAAATTTTAAATGTCAGCCTTTATAAATGCTACAAATCAGGGCTCCATTTATTGTTATAAACTTAAGAAAGTGATGGAGAAAATATAAATAATGCAGATTCAACATAAAACTCGTCCTGTGTGTGAATGGCTAGATTAGAATTCTCTATGGGATTAAGGCCTGTGCCTGAGGCTACTGTTCAGTCTGGCTACCAAAAGGTAGAGAGCAAGAAAAACCTGCTTATCCTTTAGTGTTGAATAGCAAAGCAGAGCGCTCTCTGAAGGTTTTCCTTTCATAAATATAAGGCTCAGGAAAAACTTCCTGAAAAATGAAAACTGTTGGGAACAGTTCCAAAGTGCCTCATGAGATGGTGACTTTCCCAGTGCTCAGAGAGATTCCTTCAGCTTGGAGGTGGGACCACGAATCAGGTGTGTGACAATAGAGTTCCCTTCCCCATCGAGTTTGGAGGAGTTGGCTGAAAAAGTCCCTTCCAAGTTTCACATTCTGTGATTCTGTAATTTCAGCAATGGTTTTTCTCTTCCCTCATGCCAGAGGCTGACCAATATGGATTCTTTCCTCATTTAAATAACATCAGAGGAAAATGCATCTCTACAAATTTCAGGGCTCCTGAAACTCCTCTGGGAATTTGCGACCTGAAAAGAAGAAAAGGGGGTGGATAAAGGTAGAGGGTTTTTCTCCTCTTTAAAAGGAGAGTCTTGATTTTTAATTTGTGAAGCCTGAATTGTTAGCTCTCTAGCTAGTTGTCATCTCTCTTAACCAGTCTCTTGTACATTAGATTCAGAGGCTGTCCTAGCCTGTGTAGTAATAAAAGGAAAAGTCTATTTATTCATTCAATAAACATTCATTAAATATTAAGGAAAAAGCATTGTACCAGTTACTGTGAAGTGAACAAAATTTTAGGGTAGCTCCATGACACAATGAATAGGGTACAGGGCTTGGAGTCCAGAAGACTCAAGTTTGAATATGATCTCAGACACTTACTACCTGTTGTGACTCTGGGCAAGTTACTTAAATAAATGTTCTGTGCCTCAATTTCCTCATCCGTAAAATGGGGATAATGATAGCACCTACTTTCTGTGGCATTTGTGAGGATCAAATGAGTTAACATTTGTAATGTGCTTTGTAAGCCTATGCAATTATTTTGAAAAGAATTGGAGCCTGCCTCCATGGAGCTTTCAGGCTAGTAGAGAGATAAGACATAAACACCTGTAGCACCCTCACTCTACCCTTCCCTTCCTGTTGTGATGATTAAAGATGTGAGGGAGAAAAGGGGATCAGCCAGGGAAGATGGAAGGAGAGCTAGAGGTACAGGCCGGGAAAACAATGAAGTTTGGTTTTGTCTTTCCCCAGGGTCCAAAAAGGGGAGGAAAGAGCAATGGTTTAAGGAGGACTTTTTCCACAGAGTTGGCCAACCTTTGACTATGCTTTGCTAAGTCTCTCATGATATACCAGCCTTGGGGAGCAATGAGAACACTATGCAGCCCAGCTAATGAGCAACACTGCCAAGAGACAAGGAAAATGAGACTCCTGGCAGTGTCAAAGCTGGAAAAGTAAAAGCAACAGCATCAGGACCCATCACCCACTCCATTCCATCTTCATTCCCCAGGCTGACTTGACTGTGACCACTTGGGAGGCCATGGGAAAGCCCATGGGGGGCACTTAGGCCAAGAGTGCTAAAGGAAACAATTACAAAGAAAACCAATTATATTAACATGTAGTTATTAAAATATATGTATATGTATTTCTATAGTGCTCTTGCATTAGATTCTACTGCTAAGGGTCACCAAAGATAATAATAACTGACATTTATAAAGCACTTTAAGACTTTGCAACATGCTTAATGTATATTATGGAATTTGGTATAGATTTGTGAAGGAAGTACTTTGGGGACATTTGCAAAAATCTAATATTTGGGATACTTGTAATCCCCAGTGGGGAAGCTAGGCCTAGATATCAGAACTGTGTCTGGGAACTCAGATTTGGAGCAGGACTATAGAATGGTTATGCACAGAATGGGCCTGGAAGAAACTCCGGACAAACAGTACCAATGGTAGTTTTATTATATTTTGATTATACTCCTTTTATTTCTTTGTTCACAAGTAAAGAATGTGTCTAGCCAAGCCATGCTCATGGTAGACTCCATTGTGCCATGTTCACACGAATTGAATTCTCAGAATTATCAAACTGAGAGAGGAAAGCACAGGTTTTGAAGTGGCTGCTGGCTTTAGCCAAGATTCCCATTAGATACATCCATACTGACCACATTCCCATTCTTCTTACAAGGTTTCCACCCACAAAAAGACAATATTGAGTGATAAAAGTTTCGGTTCCCTAAAACTCTAGAGACATTAGTGTTCTCTTCAAATACTCCCTTGTATTGGATAAAGGGCAGAAGTGGCAAGGTGAGCATGAGATCTACCACACTGAGTCAAGTAACTGGATCAGGTAACTGGGAAGGGTGCCCCTTGGTGGGTCAAACACAGGTAACCATTTGGGGCTAAGTTCTAGCAACCTGAGATAATTTTAAAAAAAAATACAAGAAGTCACCCAGCCTCAATTCTCTCAGGTAACTGGGAAGGGTGCCCCTTGGTGGGTTAAACACAGGTAACCATTTGGGGCAAAGTTCTAGCTACCTGAGATAATTATAAAAAAAAATACAAGAAGGACCCAGCTTCAATTCTCTCATCTGTATAATAGGCATAATAATATCTAACACTTTCCTCATATGATTGTTGTGAGGGCTGAATATGATAATGTATATAAAATGTGACAATACCTTAAGTACCATATAAATGTCTTTGGTGACCCTTAACAGTGGACTCTAGCACAAGAGCAACCAGCATAGGATTTAGATGAAGGAGGGTCCTTAAAGATCCTCTAGTCTAAGGATTCTTAACCTGGGAACCATGAACTTAGTGTATATGTGTATGTATGTGTGTATATATGTATGTGTATGTATATGTATATATCCCTATATACCTATATAAATAGAGATTGACATAGGTAGACATATATTTACATATGTTGACATATATTGACGCACATAACATATATATGTATTGACAATTGCATTTCAATATAATTGGTTTCCTTTGTAATCTTATGTATCTTATTTTATGCATTAAAAAATATTATTCTGAGAAGGGGTCCATGCCATATAAAAAAATTAAGAACCTCTGATCCAGTCTGACCCCCTCAAAATATTCAAGCCACAATTATTTTGTAGATGGGCTAGTGAAGCCCAGAGACATTAAGTAACTTGTTCGTGCAGCTGGCAGATAATAGAGTGAACTCACAGGCTCTGGGTTCAAATGCAAAGCCAACGAACTCTCTACTACATCCCTTTGCTTCCAACTGATGGAATAGAAAACAACCTACCTGACAGAGTAGATAACCAAAGTGTGTGGGATTACAGAAGGGCCTGGAGAGAAGGGAAGGCAGAGGCATGCGAACAGATACATACACCCTTGATCGCAGGGACAGCATAGGCATCTGTCATGAGGGGACCCATGGAAAGGATCTTCAACAATCAAGCTGAAATTAATTAAAGCAGTCAAATTAGCATAGATTTTGTTGTTGCTGTGACCCCTTTTTATGATAATGCTGATTCTCTCCTTCTCTTCTCCTTCCTCTCTCCACTCTCATATCTCTAGCCCCTTTACTACCCAAGTGCCCTTCAATCGACAAACTATTCTAAAATAGCTTCTGCACAGGCTTCGCAGAAGCCTGCTCTCCTTGCAGATGGTATAGTGGACCTCAGCTGATGCAAGCCGTTTTAACCTGGAGTATTTGCTGGTTCTGTTTTTTTGTTCTGATGATTGTTAGCTCTTCTGGTTCATTGGTGATGGAAATAAATCACATCTAACATCTTTTGTACTAAAATTAACTGTCTCCTTGGACTGATTGTCTTACCCTTGGTCTCCCTGGAGTTGCACCCACAGGATCTCCAACATGCCTGGCAGGCCCGACAATTTGCTTACGTCCCACGTGAGGAGAGTCAGACTAGTGTTTCCCCTCTGAGGTCAAGGGAGCTGTGGCGACTGCAAGAAAACCAACAGCCTCATTCTGATCAAATGCTGAAAACAAAGGAGCCCCACGCCCTTCATGATCTAATCTTAAAAACAGAGGATGACACTCAATCCTTCTACTGGCTGCGTGACCCTGGACAAGTCACTTACACCTCTGTCTGCCTCAGTTTTCCCGTCTCTAAAATGAGGATAATAACAGCCTCCCAGGGCTGTTGTGAGGATAAAATGACATAATTTTTCAAAAGCATTTTGCAAACCTTACAACTCTATGTAAGTGCCAGTTGTTGTTTTCATTGTAACCACCACCACCACCATCATCATCATCATCATCATCATCATCATCATCTTGTTGTTTCTAGACAAGTAGCAGAAAGAGTGTTGGGCTTATAGTTAAGTGAATCTGAATTCACATTTGGTTTCCAACACCACCTAACCATATAATCATAAACAAGCTATTTCATATCTCTAAGCCTCAGTTTCCTCTTCTGTAAAATGCAGTAATTACACCCACCGTTCCTATCTCACAGAGCTGTCACATGGATCAGACGAGATAATATATGAAAAATGCTTTTGCAAACCTTAGAGTACAATATAACTGTCAGCTACCAGTAATATTGCCGCTATTAGCCTTGCCAGTCTGAGCCTATGACGGGGACCAGAAGGGAGAAAAAGAGTGGAGAAGAGTGGGGAATCGGCTCCATTTGAATGTGCCTGGCCATATTGTGAAGAAGCCATAGCTTCTTTACCGCTTTTGATTCAACTTCTTCAACATCATGTCTGAAGTCTACCTGGGCTTTGGGGGGGGGGGGGTTTGTACAGCGTTTGAGGAACTGGGCGGAGGGAGATGAGAGGAGTTAGTATTAAAAGATTTTTTAAATAGTATTATTCTTATCCATTTTGATTGCAATCTCTTCCACTCAGGACTTCACCATGACTTGAGATTTGAGCATAAGCTTTTGATATGAAACAAAGAGCCATACTAATGGGTAATAAAGACCATTAGAGTCAACATGGCAGTCCCTTGCTCAAGAATCTTCCATGGTTCCCTATTGTTTCTCAGATAAAACCCCAAATCAACTTCATTATTTGGTATTTAAAATCATTCAGTCTAGCTCTAGTTTATCTTTCCAGGCTGAATACACACTATCCCCAGGGCCCATTTAATGTTCCCCTCACATAACATCCTATCTCCTAACACTGCCTTTTCACAAGCATCTCCCCCATGCCTAGACACTCTCCCTCCTCACCTCAGCTTCTTAGAATCCTTAACTATCTATAAAACTAGGCTCCAATGTCTTCTCCTACAAGAAGCCTCTCCTAATTCTCCCCATCCTTCCCCTGGGGCAATAATATCTGACAATATCTCTCCCTTATACACTGGCCCCAAGGAGGCTATGCTAGCTTTTCCTAAGACCCTGCCTAATGCAGGCTAGACTTGTTTTTATTTCTTTTTTTTTTTTCTTTAAAGGGTATGGAAACTGTCCTTGAGATTTGATCGGCTCAGGGAACTAAAACTCAGTCTGTTGACATGGCTCCATGGTCACCTGAGGGCATAAAAGAGGCCTGCCCATGTGAAGTCATGGGGCTCTTCAGACTTGGCAGATACCCCAATGCCACATGAGTCACTGTGCTTCAGGCCCAAGCCTGAAGATGAGGGGAATTCTATAAGTGCTACATCCTTGTTGAAGATTCCTCTCTATACTAAGCTGAGTAAACCTCCTTTTATTAATTGTTAGATGGTCTATGACTGCCTTATTTCATTCCAGTTCTGAACCTTAAGAGTCATTCTGACCTGATTCAGGCCTGGTCCACGGAGCTGAGCCTCCCTGCCCACCTCTCCCTGTGCCAAATTACTTGTTTATTTATTTTGTGTTTATATATCTTTGTACATGTCATATTCCCCACCCTCACCCCAGCAGAATGATTCCTTACCTCATTTCTTATTAAGTCTTAATCATTGAATTGGCATTTCCTCAGTCCAACTGAGACCTGTTAAAGACCTTAGCTTGAAAAGGGCCAAGGTTCCCCACTGCATCCTGGGCCATCTCCAGTTGTCCTGATCTATATCTCGCCATTGGACCCAGATGGCTCTGGAGGTGAAAGTGAGGTTGGTGACTTTGCACAGCCCTCCCTCAGTTAAATCCAATTGATTCGCATGTCACGGCATCACCTCCCTGATGTCACGGCCCTCTTCAAGATTGAAGCAGCAACAACCCAACAGAATATTTGCTTCTTGAGGTAAAGGACCTTTAAATTTTGTCAATTAAATTTGTATCCTGACAATGTCTTATACATAGTATATGCTTAGTAAATGATTTTTTAATAAATGAATGAGAAAGGACATAGAGATGTAAAGGGAAGAGATTAGGTTGGAGAATGTTCTATCACTGTAGCATGACAGCTTTAGACATCATTTAAACTCCAATACTGACCTCATAATAAGTCAGTTTGCACCTACACATTTATGAATGTCCCTAAGCATGCAATATATGAGTACAAGGCACCACTCTTCACTGGAATTTCTTCCTCTCTAAATCTCTGTGAAACTAAATTATTTTGGCTCTCTTCCTATCTCTCTGGCTGCTCCTTTTTTTTTTTCAATTGTTTTCCTGGTCCTTCTACTACCTCAGGTCCCTCCCTACTATAAACCATCTTCCATAGAGCTGCTAACGTGATATTCCCAAAGCACAGGTTTGACCACGTCACTCCCTTGTTCAGGAAGCCTAAGTGACTCCCCATTGTATCTATTTGGCACCTAAGGCCTTCACAACCTGGCTCTAAACTGCCTTTCCAAGCACTTGATGGCCCCACCAAACTTATTTCCATGTGGTTCCTCACATATTACAATCCATCTCCCATCACTAGGCTTCTGCATAAACTCCCCAGTGCCTGGAATGCACTCCCTCTTCTCTTAGACGTCTTAGAATTCCTGACTTCCTTCAGTTGTTATCTCCTACATAAGGCCCTTCCTAGCCCCCCAGCTACTAATGTTTCCATATAAAAATGAAGTATTTTTGTGTTTGTATACACTCGTATAGGCAACTGTTTTCTCCCCTGATGGAATGTAACCTTCTTGAAGGCAGGGACTGCGTCTTTTATGTCTTTTTATTCCCAGCTCCTAGCACAGTACCTGATGTATCAGTAAGTTGGTTTGATTTCTTGATTGACTCCTACCTATTGATTGATTATTAAGTTTACTGAGAGTAGAGATTGTTTTTTCTCTTTGTATTTCTATCATCAGTGACTAGCTCAGTGCCTGGCATGTAATAGATATTTAATAAATGCCTGTTGATTGATTAATACCCCCAACTGGGCTCTCCCCTCAAATCCAAAAATTGAAATCTTCCTTTTCCCACTGGAACTGGGGCTTCTGCCTTATGGGCTTACAAATCATAAATTTGGAGATAAAAGGGACCTTAGAGATAATTGAATTCAGTACCCCCATTGGATGCCACCATTCTCCTCATTCCCTGTTTCCAAACCTCAGGGTCAGCTTTGGTTGTTCTCATTTCATTCACACCCAATATCTAGTTGGACACAAAGTCCAGTTGGTCAGCAAGTATTTATTGTTGTTGCTGAGCCATTTCAGTTGTGTCCAAATCTCCCTGATCCCATTTTGGGGGTTTCCTTGGCAAAGATACTGGAGTGGTTTTCCATTTCCTTCTCTAATTCATTTTACAGATAAGGAAAATGAGGCAAATAGGGTAAAGTGACTTGCCCAAGGACACACAGCTAATAAGTATCTGAGGCTAAATTTGAACTCAGGTCCCTCTTGACTCCAAGGCTAGCACTCTACCCACTGTGCCACGTAGCCTGCCCCTACAACATTCCACCAAATAGTGTATTAAGAGCTGAGTAGGGGCAGCTCAATGGTGACTAGCTGTGTGACCCTGGGCAAGTCCCTTAACCCCTATTTCTCAAAAAAAAAAAAAAGGCTGAGTAGACCAAGAAAGATAAAAGACAGTGCCTGCTCTCAAAGAGCTTATAATATAATGGCATTTACAAAGTCCAGTCAACCCAACCTCCTTCAACGGCACCCATGGTATCCCTCCCTTTCCAATTTCTGCTGCCTCAACCTTAGGCCCTGTAGGCCCTTTCACCTTGTGTTTAGATTGTTGTAAGCATCTCCTACCAGGCTTCCCCTTCTTCTAGATACTAAATCCAACTCAAACCCCAATTCCATTGCATACCACTGTAGGTTTAGCTTCCTAAAGCACAGTTTTGACCATTGAAACAACTGCCATTTCTGGAGCACTCTTGGGTTTACAAAGTGCACTCCTCACAAAAAATTCTGTGAGGTAGTCAGTATAAGTTGGATTGGTTGGATTGTCTTCATTTTATGAGTGAGAAACAGGCTCAGAGAGAATGGGTCACAATGCTAGTGAGCACTTGAACTGGGACTTGAAGCCAGCTCTCCCTCCTCTAAAACCAACACTTTTTTCACTTCCCTTCATTTAAGTAGGCACTTAAGAAATGCTTGTGGACTGATTGATCCCTAAAAAAACCCTTATTTGGTATAGTCTCAAGGTACCTCACTATCTTGGCCCCTTTCTTCTGAATAACCTCCAACCAGCAGTCTGAGAATTTCCCGAGGAGGGTGACCATGATAGTGACAAGCTCTGAGAAGATTTATTCATGTAACTACCCTTCTCAAAAAACTTCAATGCCTTTGCATTGTCCACAGAAAAAGAACCAAACTACTCAGTTCAAGACCCTTGACAATTCTACTCCTACCCACTTTTCCAATCCCACTGTTCCCTAACCCAAAGCTCCAGCCCAACTAGACTGCTTAACTATATCCCACACACCAGTTAACCTTCTTCAACGTGTCTGCTGTTTCACGCAGGACCAGGGCCCTCAGCTTAGAAGGCCTTTCCCATGCCTCTCTATTTAAATCTGATCCATTTTTCAAGGTCCAACTCAAGGATCCATTCCTCTATGATATTTTCTATGACCCTGATCCCTACATCATTCTGACTAATACAAATGAGATGCACTTACAAACAGCAAGAAGGGATTCTGAAAAGAAAGCGCACTGACTGTAGGACGCTGGGTTGGAGTTTATAGTTTTACCTAAGATTTCTTTATTTTGCTCATTTGATTGTTTTTTGTTGTTTACCAGTATATATTTTTTTTATTTTAAAAATTAATAAGCACATACAAAAAAAAGAAACAACACTGGGTTTGGAATTGGGAGATCTGAGTTTGACTCCTAGAACGTGAGCAGGTCACTCCATGTCTTTAAGTCTCTGTTTTCTTCTCTATGAAGAGAAGGGGTGGTTCTAGATGATCTCAAAGGTCCCTTCCAGGGATCACAGAATTCCATGCCACAACTGACGATGTGGCATAGAAAGAGACCTGGACTTTGAGGTGAGAGAGATTTGACTACATAGCCTAGCTCCGATCATTACACCCTGGGCAATCCTAAGCTTTTCCCCACTCCAACGCTGTTTCCTTATCTGTAAAATGGGGTGATCCCACTCACAGCCCCTTCCTTATAGACTTGTGTTAGGAGAGTGCTTTACAAAGGTGAGCTGTTCTTATGCTCATCATTCGAAAATAAAGTTTCCCTCCTCTGACTTCCTCCGGCATATATACGTACCACTTTTTAGCATGGTGCTTTGTCATCTACTTCTTCATATGATGAACTTTTCTGCATCGCACCAGGTGATCTCCGAGGTCCCTTCCAACTCTAAAATGAGTTCTTCTTGTTATTTTCTTCTTCTTGTTCAGTCATGTCCAACTCTTTATGTTCCTATTTGGAATTCTCTTGGCAGAGAGATACTGGAGTGGTTTGCCATTCCCTTCTCCAGCTCATTTTACAGATGAGGAAACTGAGGTAAACAGGGTTAAGTGGCTTGCCCAGGATCACAGAGCTAGTATACGTCTGAGGATGGATTTGAACTCAGGTCTTCTTGACTCCAGGCCCAACACTCTAACCACTGTGCCATCTAACTGCCCATTCTAAAATGCTGTATGCCATGATCCCATCTCCCCAAGTACATTTTAAGCTCTTTGAGGGCAGAGATCATTTCTTAAACATGCCTCTATATCCCATTGCACCTAATACCATTCTATAGTCACACTTCAGAACACTCAATAAATATTCATTGAATTAATCATGACAGGAGCATACACTTACAGCCAGAAAGACCATGATAGGCCATCTAGTCCAAAGCCCTCAAATTTTACAGATAAGAAAACTGAGGTCCAGAGATTTAGAGTGACTGGGCCAAGGTCATTTAGGCAGTAAATATCAGAGACAAATTCTGAATCCAGGTTCTCTGGTTCCAGAGTTCATGTTCTTTCCATTGTACTACACTGTCTGTCACGGGATCTTTGGTTTTAGAGATAAATGAATGAATTAATGAAAGAAATGGAGAGGACTTTTCTACAAATCACTGCTTTGCAATGCTGCAGATGCTTTCTTCCAGATGTTATGTAGCATCATAGAGAAACCATACAAAAGTTAGCAAGTTAAGGGTGATTAGAGTACAATGACTCCTTTTTCAGACATTTGGTCAATAGGGGTAACACGACTTTAATTAGTGCAACAGGACAATAGGGATTAAATTGGCTCCGTCACAGGATTTTTGCAGGATGACACTCATAGTATTACTATCCAACTTCAAAGATTTGGAAAGATGTTCCAGCTAATGCTAGAGAATAGAAACCTGTTTTTCATCAACTGGGCTGGCCTGACAAATTAAGTCTGTGGAGTCATTAGATTAAGATAAGAGCTTATCTCCTGGCCTGACATTTATTCAGAGGTTTTTATTCTGCTCAGTTTGTAATTAGTGCTGTTGAATGTTTAACACTGCTTTGTCCAGTCATTCAATAATTCTGAATCTCTTGGTGGACTCCAGTGTCTACTAGGGGTGGGGGGTAGGATGGTTATCAAAAAGAAATGCAGTGCAAGTGAATTAGTTTAGAAGATTGAAATAATTCCTCAAACTACTACTGCATGGAGAAATAAAAGGGGGCAGGGGCAACTTTTAACGACTTACATACAGAAGAAAACAATCGTCCAGGGCAAACATATGGGGGTGAATGACGAGACTGTCTTTACCTCCAGAATTTCTGAAGGTTTGTCTCATTCTAATGCTATTCTCCAAACAGCACAATCACACAAAGTAATAAGTGCCTGCTACTCCACTCCTCCCTGAAACAGCCCAAACTGGACAGGCTTCCGGCCATAGAGTCGAGAAAAAGCTCAAAAGATAGTTTTTGGTTTGTTTCCTATGGCTGATTTCACTCTACGAAGTTTGGTTTTCCTGTTCTCGTTTCGTTATAATAACAAGCTGATTGCTATAGAATAAACTAATACATTGAGCCTGGACACGTGTTTCCACGGTCTGTCAAATAAACAAGAGCTTGGATTTTAAGACGCTTGGTTTGCAAAATTAAGAGTTCCATGTTGGAATAATAATTAGTGATTAAATGGGTGAGGCCCAATTTGGGGGAATTTGGCAGCTTGGCCCAAAGTTGCATCCTGTTAAACATTACTGTCACATCATTTATTTTGTCCTAAGCGCAGACATCTCCCTCCTCTCAACATGTTGCAACTGACACCTTTAGAAAGAGGCAGCAGGGAGAATCTCATGGGATGAACCACTGAGGATGTATGGGGACGCCATCTTGCTTACAATCCACTAGATAATAGGGTCATAGACTTAAAGCTAAAAGGGACCTGAGAGGTCATTGAATCCAAATGCTTTCAATTTACTGGTGAGGAAACTGAGACCAAGAGATATCAAATAACTTTCCCAGAGCTACTAAGTATGCGAGGTAGAATTTGAATTCAGGTCTTCCTAGATACAAGACTCTATACTAAGCAATCAGCCTGACAGGAAAGCCCATGAATTGGGGGCAATAAGTGAGGAAACTTCATTAAAATGCTGTTTTGTTGTAGCAAGTGAGTGAAAGAATTCTCTAATCTGCTTGGTGAGCAACAAAGATGTGCATGGAACTTGGGCCAGAACATACCTTTTCCCTCCTCCTTCTCCCCATCACTTACATTGACGTGGATCTCAAGGGCCTCCAATAAAAAGACAAATCTAGCTCAAGATATTTTTCCTATAGAGTAGCATCAGCCTAGACCCGTGGTGGGGAACCTGTGGCGTGGCCTTGAGGCCACATGTGGCCTTCTAGGTCCTTGTGTGTGGCCTTTTAACTGAGTCCAAGTTTTACAGAATGAATCCTTTTATTAAGAGGATTTGTTCTGTGAAGTTTGGATTCAATCAAAGGGCTGCACTTGAGGACCTAGAGGGCCACATGTGGTCTTGAGGCCACAGGTTCCCCACCCCTGGCTAGGCTTTCCCATTTCTGAACTCCAACTCTGTGGAGTGTAATGTTATATGTAACATGGCATCTCCAAAGCTCCCTTCAGCACTGGATAAGTCCTGGCAGGCAGAAAGCAGCCAGGAGCTCCTCATCCCCAGAGCACTAAGGCACTGAGCTAACACATGTGGGCAGCTGGAATCAGGGAGGACAGCCTAGCCACTTACTAGCTATGTGACCTTGAGCAAATTACTTCAGCACTGAAGTTCAATTTTCTCATCTGTAAAATGAAGGGGTTGACTAGATGGCCTCGGAGGCCTCTTTTTGTTCTAAATTTATGATCCTATGACCATCAGTTGGCTGCTCACCACCAAGGTGGGAAGTGTTCAGACAGAAGAAAACATTCCTTCTTTCTCTCGCCCCTTTCTACCTTCTTTCTTTCCTTTTCTCTCACCCCTTTCTACCTTCTTTCTTTTTACCTTCTTTCTCTCACCCCTTTCTACCTTCTTTCTTTCTCTCACCCCTTTCTACCTTCTTTCTTTTTTTCCTTCTTTCTCTCACCCTTTTCTACCTTCTTTCTTTCTTTCCTTCTTTCTCTCACCCCTTTCTACCTTCTTTCTTTCTTTCCTTCTTTCTCTCACTCCTTTCTACCTTCTTTCTTTCTTTCTCAGCCCTTTCTACCTTCTTTCTTTCCTTCTTTCTCTCACCCTTTTCCACTTTCTTTCTTTCCTCCCTTCTGTCACTCCTTTCTACTTTCTTTCTTTCCTTCTTTATCTCACCCTTTTCTACCTTCTTTCTTTCCTTTTCTCTCATCACTTTCTTTCTTTCCTTCTTTATCTCACCCTTTTCTACCTTCTTTATTTCCTTTTCTCTCACCACTTTCTACTTTCTTTCCTTCTTTCTCTCACCTCATTTCTTTCTCCCTTCCCACTTATCCTTACTCTCTCTCTTGGTCCATTTGTCTAGTGCTTTTTCCTTTCACATATATACTGGCTTTCACACTTAGATACAGACACACTCATTCACCTTCATTTTTCTCCCTGTTCTTATAGAAAACACCCAGCCCTGGGTGGTTTATCTCTCTTGTCCCTCTGAAGGTAACAGTCTCTCTTGTCCCTCTGAAGGTAACAGATATTTCTCTCCAAAGGCTACTGACTAGAGCTGCCGCTAAAATGAGACTGTTCCTCCCACCCGTCACCCCCACACACTGTCAGAAGGAGAAAGAGGGCTACACAGGTTAGAAGGAGGGACAGCACTGGCAGCTGTAGATAGCTCAACAACAAGGAAACGACTCACTCTGCCTCCCTCTTCTCTGTCAACCTTTAAAGGACCGGGGTATTTCCAATGGCCTTGACTCCAGAAGCAAACAGGAGAAAAGGAGAGTTGAAGGCAGAAACAGCCCCTTCTGGGAGGTGGGGGTTGAGTCTTAGAAGCTGCCTCGACCTGGTGTTGAAGGGAGATGGACTTTGGGAGGGAAACTTATCACTAATGTGGTTCTTTGATCTGAGACAACGAATGAACGAAAGAAATGGCCCCCGCGCCAAGGCTAAGTAGCAACCTTACTGTCAAGGCAGGAAAACAAGCGGAATAGAGCAAGAGGAATAATTCACTTCCTTCTGGCCACTTCTTAGAATTCCTAGCTTCATTTAAGGTCCTAACTCCTTTAGTTGTTAGTACTCTGCTTCCCCAAATTATTATGTATCTTCTCATCAGTTTCCCATCCAATAGAATGTAAGCTCTCTAAGGGCAGAGATGTTTGCCTTCTTTCTATCTCTAAAGTTCTTGACATATATCCAATAATATGTGCTTATTGGATTTGGATTAGAAAAAAACAAAAAGAATCTAGGAAGAAACAGTTGAATGGGGGGGGCGGTAATGAGAGCTATTAAAAGTGGCATTTTCTCCAGTTGTCTGTTTCAGAGATCACAGATCACCACCCAGCACTTAGCACAGTGCTTGGCATATGTCGGGCACTTAATAAATGCTAGTTGACTAACACCCACGTCTGATACGTCTTTCTTTTCTTTCCCGACAAAGACACTAGGCGGCACAGTAGATAAGAGTGCTGGACCTTTAATCAAGAAGATCTGAGTTCAAATTCAGCCTCAGACACTAGCTACATCTCCCTGAGCAAGTCACTTAATCTCTGCTTACCTCAGTTTCCTCAACTGTAAAATCGAGATAATAACAGCAACTACCTCCTGGGATTGTTGTAAGGGGCAAATGAGATAATAATTGTAAAACGTTTAGCACAGCGCCACTACATAAATGCTTATTTCCTCCCCCAACCCCCTCTAGCCCCAAGGTAATGAAAAAGAAAAATGGCAGAAGGGGAGAAAAAAAGAAAGATAAACCTGGCCTTCCAACTCCCCATTGACAATCAGGCAAAGTCTGTTTGGAATGGTCTCAGTCTCAAAATTCAGCCTTGGTGAACTCACCCCACTCCCAGTTTTCTGTAATTAGAGCACTAATGAGAGAGTTAGGAATGTGTTATCAGCTTGGGCAAAAATCCAAACAAGCCCAGTTTGGATCCAAAGCTGGAAAACAGAGTTAACCAAAGGTTAATAGTGGGGCCATGAAGAAGTGAGGAGGAAAACTCAGGCCAGCGATAACCTATGGGAGAAATTGCTTGGGCTGGATTTGTCTTTTGATGAGAGGCCCTTGAGACTCAATTTTGTGAAGCTTGTAATGAGAAGTTGGTAGATCCTTGGAAGTCTATTCAGGCTCATAGAATTATAGATTTAAAGTTACAAAGAACTTCCAGGGTACGTTTAGTCCAGCACCTTCATTTTACAAATAAGGAAACTGAAGCTGAGAGGCAGCGATATGCTGGAGCCAGCTCATACTGACTGGAAAACTGAATGTTAAATTTTCAGTGGGAACATTTGTACCCTGAAATTTACTACAAATAAGGCCTTGGTTTATTGTTTTTTGATTGTCTCAAGAAAGTGATAGAGAAAATGTTATTAATTCAGATTAAACTTAAAAATATGTCCTGCAAGCATTTTTTTTTTGAGAGCCAGTTGTTAAATTTGACCTGCTGAGAGGACTTGCTCAAGGTAACAGAGGAAATAACAAAATCACAAATCCAATTCTCTTTGCCTCCAAATCCAGGGCTTTCTCCATAGATCTGAGGTTGCTTGCATTACGTAAGCTGTTTGGAATGTTTAAGCTATAAGGAAAGATTTAAGCTATAAAGATCCTCTAGTTGAAGGCCCTCGTTTTATACATGAGGACACTGCGGTCCAGAGAAGTGATTCTGCCAAGATCAAATGGTCAGTTCATGTCTGAGCCGGGTCAGTGGGTCTTGAACCCATGATTGCTGGTTCCTTCGATCTTTTCGGTGTCCCTCCCTACCACTCCATGGAGCTTAATGACAAAGAGCTACCAAATCCCACATGGATAGCACCCTCTAGAAGACCAAGTATTGATGAGATAATAAAAAAAAGTCAGTTTCTCACCTGGAGATGTTGCTCCAAGCTAAGGCTCAATCCTGTTCACTGAGGTAATGAGCAAGACTGAAACAGACCTACAGCGTGAAGGCCTCGAATCTTTCTCCATAGGGAAGTAGAGGAAGGCTTCTGTTTGAAAGCAGACTTAGATTAAAGAGCTTGGGTCCAGAATCTGGTGCTAAGAAGAAGTTTACTCTCAGCTGCTTGACATCTGCTAGGTGATGAGGTGGGAAGAAGGGGGAAGGGAAGATTACCAAATAGGAGATTTGCTTCCCCATTATCAAAATTCTCTAGAAAACTAAAGACTACATTATCCAGTTTAGAATCTTTATTTTTGGATCCAGAGATATGATTCATCAATGTGGGTGTGGAAACTCTCCGCACCAATGCAGATGGGTGATTGGTTTGAAATTTATCATCTGAGAAAGTAGCCTAGGGCACTGAGATATTAAATGACTTGACACAGGTTACCCAGCTAATAGATGTCCAGAGGCAGGACCTGAATACAGGTCCTTCTGACTCCAATACTAAATCTTGCCCCCTAAAACCATACAGCTTCTCCTCATTTATTATAGATGAGACTTGGGGGAGGGGGGGAACCAGAACTATTTTATTTGGTGCTGGAAACTACCTTTACCAAAGTAGATCAACACTTACTTTGAAGTTAACAGATTTAGAGAATTACTGGAAACATTTAACAGTTAAGTGACTTGCCCAGGGTGATACAGTCAGGATGTGTTAGATTCATCTTTACATTCTGGACTTGAACCCAGGCCTTCCTGACTCAGAGGTTGTCTATTTCTTCACTATGCCATGCTGCCTCACATACTTTTGTTCTTGGGTTGTTTTTTCAGTTGCGTCCAACTCTCCGTGATCCCATTTGGGGTTTTCTTAGCAAAGGTACTGGAGCAGTTTGCCATTCCCTTCTCTAGCTCATTTTACAGATGAGGAAACTAAGGCAAACAGGCTTAAGTGACTTGCCCAGGTCCGCACAGTTAGTAAGTGTCTAAAGCTAGATTTGAACTCTGCAAGATGAGTCTTCCTGATTCCAGACCTGGTGCTCTATCCACAATACCATCTAGCTGCCTCACATATAAGATTATATTATATATCAGATTATATACTCTATTCAAATGGGGCAGAATGAATAGAGATCAAACCTCAGAGTCAGGACATGAGGACCCTATGCAAGTCTCTTTAGTGACTGGTGACCCAAGCAGCTCTCTTAGTGATTAACAATCTGCATTGGCAAAAGTAATTCTTAACTAGGAAACTCAATGAAATCACAGGTTTTGACCCCTTCCCCCATCAGCAAAAAAATAGATCATCCAATATGGTATGTTTTTATATCATATCATTTTAAAGTTAAATGGAAACAGTAACAGCATTTGATTCAACTCGTTCCTTTGACAGAGAAAGAAACTGAGGCCCCAGAATGTCACACAGTCAGTTAGTAGAAGAGTCAAAACTGGAACCCAGCTCTCCTGATTACCAGTCAGCATGGCAAGATCCAGGAGACCAGAATTTGGATCCCGACTCAGACACTTCCTGACTTTGTGAATGTGAAGAAGTCCATAGACAGCTCAGAGCCTCAGTTTTCTCATCTATATAAAATGGGCACAATAACACCAGCTCTAGCTACCTCACAGAATAGTTGGGAGAAGAGTGCTCTGACCTATGCTGACTCCTCCTCCCCAACAATTTAACATGTGGGTCTATTTGACCTTTGAAGTTATTCTAACTTGGTTCTTTTTCTGTAAAGAGTTAAATTCCAAGAAAATAAACTTACCCATCCAACAATTAGCATTCTGAGTTAAGGACTATTAATATTGATATGGAGTCACAGCTTTTAACAGGATGAGAGGTGCCATGGAGGAAAGGAAATAGAAGACAAACATTTCCCATCTAGGGTCTTTACAGCTGAGTGTTACATGCCTGGCATGGGTTCCCTGGTAGATTTTTGGTGGGGAGGAAGGGGTTGGCTTCAGTGGCTTAATAATGATAATAGCTGACATTGCTACACTGCTGGTCCCTCACCAGTAAAGATGGAGCTTTGGGGGGCAGGGCAGAGGGAAAAATGTTGGGCCAGCTGATTTATATCTACGTGGTTTACAGAATGATTGATTTCCTTACAACAGCCCTGTGAGGTAGCCACTACTTCAGGTCTTGTTTTGTTTTGTTTTCCATTTTACAGATGATGAAACTGAGGCCCTGAGAGGTTAAATACTTTCTCTGTGTCCCACCCTACAAATATGGCAAAGCACCAAGTCGAACCCAGATCTTCTGCTCCCAATGGCTCTGTTCTTTCTAAGATCCCACCGACCCTATCTCAGCTAGGTAAGGAAGACTACAGATTTAGAGTACAAAGGTTGGGCCTCCTAGACCAATCCCCCTCCCTTTACAGATAAGGAAACTGAAACACAGAGATATGCAATGACTTGGTCAAGGTCACCTTGGCATAAGTAAGAGAGACAAGATTCAAACTCTGATCTTATCAGTCCAGGGCTCTCTCTTGTCATTATTCTGTCCTTTCAGTCATGCCCAATTCTTTGTGACCCCATTTGGGATTTGCTTGGCAGAGATACTGGACTGGTTTGCCATTTCCTTCTCTGGCTCATTTGACAGATGAGGAAACTCAGGCAAACAGGGTGAAGTGACTTGCCCAGGGTCACACAGCTAGTAAGTGTCTGAGTCCAGATTTGAACTCAGGTCTTCTGTCTTTCTATCCACTGTGCCACTTGGCTGCTCGAGTGCTCTTTCTACTATACCACATTGCCTTGGCATTTCTAGAAAATAGAAAAAGAATTTCTTTCATCTCCATCATCAATATTTGATGAGCTCCTTATTAGGAATTTTATTCCCAGTTCCTCCCTATGAATGAGAGTTCAATAAGCATTTGTTAAGCACCAAGTATATACCTAGCACTATGCAACACACTTAGGGTGCTAGAGGAAGTAGGGGATGCAGTCAGACTTTACCATGTAATTGAGAAGACACAACAAAATACAAGAAAGAAAGGGAAGGAATGATTCCAAGGCACCTAATAGGCAAATGTGTGGTCTCATCTTCTTCTTATTCATTCATTCATTCATTGGGGGGAGGGTATTAGAACCTGTGATTTCATCTGTATAGGGATCTCCTAGGGTGGAAACTCCCTCCACCGGTACAGGCTGCAGACCTATTATCAACCTATCTATGCTTTATAGGTAGAGAGTTTCTTAGATCCACTGAGAGACAAAGTTTCATTGACTATAATTTGAGAGTTGGAAGGAACCTTAAAGGTCATCTGGTCTGACCTCATCATTTTACCAAGGAAGAAACTGAGTCTCAGAGACATAACATAATTTGTCAATAGTCGCTTGATCCAGGGATTCCAGCCCAGGTCTCCTGACTCCAAATCCAATGTTCTTTTTGCTACCCCTCTTCTGTCTTTGTAACCCAGGACCCAGCACATAGTAGGAGCTTAATGAGTGGGTGTTGGATGATTGATTGATTCACATAGCTACCCCTAAATCTTCCAACTCCAAGTCTATCTACCTCCTGTCTCTTCTTTTCCAACTAATTTCATGTTTGATTTAGATGGGATAACATCGAGAGGTATGTCTCTGAGGTGCCCTTTCTTCCCTCCATCATGGCTAAGGCCATATTTTGCCTCCCCAGAAGTTCTGGGGCCTCCTCCATTCCGATTCTGATTATCCAGCCCTCCCAATGACCAGCTCTGAAACACGTGTCTATCTTTGTTCATCAAGAACGATAGGGAATGGGAAAAAATAAAACAAACCTGTCCCACTGTTGAGGCCTTGTTTCAGCTGTATGGTCCAATGCCAAAAATAATGTGAGGGTGGGAAGTTTGCTGCAAGGCTGAGGGGGAGAGGTGTGGAGAGGGGAGGGGTGCATGAGAGGGTAGTTCATGTTCTCTTAACACAGAATGCCTTGTTTTACTTTGAAAACAATGTCATGATAAGGCGAACTTCCAAGAGCAGAGGTTGCCATCTGATTCAGGCCTCAGTGTGAAAACATTGTCAAACAAGTTTTCATGGCCGCAGATACTCAAGAAATTTCCCTTCCCACTATCCCTTCCCCCTAGACTCTGAACCTCTGCCTAAATGGCCCTATTGTATTCTGTTAGGGCAATAACAGCTTTCCCCTCACTTCCCCTATTGGAAAGAAAGTGGGGGGGGGGACCAAAATACCACCTTTTGTCAGTATTCCACAGTTATTAGAGGAAGGGAAATGGAGGTAACCAGCCCTGGGAAGCCTGCCACCCATCCACAGAGTCAAAAGGATTTTATGGAAACAGCAATTTGCATCTTGTCAAATACTTCCTTAACATTTGGGGGGAAAAAAATTCCCCAAATGTCAAGTGAGTGAGTAATTTGTACAGTACTGGAGATCTTGTTATCCTCTGACTGATTCATAGCATATTTTGGGTGTCCCAGAAACCAGCCTAAATGAATGTTAGTAAATAAGGAAAATAAAATTTCCCCATGTAGGGAATAGAAATCGTTGATGACTCAGAGTTCCAGAGGAGGAGAAAGAAAACCCCAAGAGAGCTCCACCCCTCCCCACTAGGCCCCCTGATAGACCTCTCAGTAGCTAGGTGGTTCAGTGGATAAGAGTGCTGAGTCTGGAGGCAGCAAGATCTGAGTTCAAATCCAGCCTCATCCACTTACTAGCTGTGTGACCCTGGGCAAGTCGTCAATTCCAGTTTGCCTTAATCCACTGGAGAAGGAAATGGCAAACCACTCCAGTATCTTTGCCAAGAAAACTCATGGACCCCATGATCCAAGGGGGTCACAAAGAGTCAGACACAACTGAACAGCAACAACAACAGAGTAGAATGAGCCTGCTTACACTTAGCCTACAGGAGTGATGTAGCAAAAGGCACCAATGAGTATTTCTTAAATCTGTGCCTTATAAAAAAAAAAAGACAAAACAAACAAAAAAAAGACAAACAAAAGATCTGAAGGTTCTGCCCTCAAGGAGTCTTGAAATCCATTCATAGACCCTTAGAGATGGAAGGAATCTTAAAAATCATCCTGACTAACACTCATTTTACAGATGAAGTCAATGAGGCCCAAAGAAGCCATTTTGGGGGCAGCTAGGTGGCTCAGACCTGAATTCAAATTTGATTTCAGACATTCACTAGCTATGTGATCCTGAGTAAGTCACTTCAACTCTGTTTGCCTCAGTTTTCTCATCTGTATAATGGGGATAATAATAGGGTCTACCTCGCAGGGTTGTTGAGAGGATCAAATGAGATAATAATTGTAAAGCACTTAGCCCAGTGTCCTGGTACACAGTAAGTGCTAAATAAATGCTGCTGTTGTTATCATCATCATCATCATCATCATTATGATTATGATTATGATTATTATATAAAATTTAAAGCTGGCAAGTGCCCTGAAGAACATTTCACCCCCATTTCACAGATGAGGATGCTGAATTAGAAAAGTCATTAATTGTCCAAGGTAACACTGCTAGTAAATGGCAGAGATGGTATTCCAACCTAGATTTTCTCAGAACCTCTCATTCATTTTACAGATGAGGAAACTGAGACCCACCATGGTTAAGTGACCTGCTCAAGATTACATAGGGAGTAAACAGCAGAGGTGTGTGTGTGTGTGTGTGTGTGTGTGTGTGTGTATAGACCCCAGAGGCTGCCTAAATAACTTAGCCAGGGTCACAGATAGAGCATGTGTGAAAGATGGCACTGGAGTCCAGGTCTTCAAGGATTTTTTTGACGATATTAGCTTGCTATCCACTACCCTATGCTGCCTCTAGCCTCTAAGGTAAAGAGAATGTCTATTCATTTAGGATCATATGCTCGGGGAAATACACACACACACACACACACACACACACACACACACACACATAACTAACAAGATGAGGGAATATGTAATAGATGCCAAACAAACCCTGTCTGTCTGTGCTCATTAGTAGTATGGATGTGACTTGGCAAGCCCAGATGTCCAAACCTCTTTTCTAGCCAGAACTCAGGTCTAAAGTGACCCTTTTGTGGTCTCCTTTGCTTTTATTGCCACCCTTGGAGGAGTTGAGATCATGCAGATTACTACACAAGCATATCCTGGAAAAAGCCACTATAAACTCCCTGAGCCTCTGTTTCCTTTACTGTAAGAGAAAGGATAGACCTAAGTGACCGCCAAAGTTCCTCCCATTCCTAAAGCTATGATCCTAAAAAAGTACCCATTTAATTTATCTTAGAGGCCCAAGAGGCAGCATAGGATAGTGGACAGCAAGCTAACTTTGAAGCATCTCATGCCTTATCTGAGACCCTGGGGAAGTCACTTAACCTCTCAAGGGGTCGAGGCAACTCTCCAAGACTATATGTTCCAGATGAACTTCTATCTGCATCAGTGATGTGATTTCCACTGGAAATTCTCTACACTGACAAAATCATAGCTTTAAGACGCTCGAGCTTTTTTCACTTTGGAAGCTTTAAAAATCTATAAAGAAGGAAAGAGAGAGGTGGGGGCTATGGGTGAGGAATTTTGTATAGACATACATACATACATATGCATATGTTTATTTTGGTAGTTGATTTGACTTAACTGTTTTTCTCTTTGACAAAGGAAGGTTCACAAAAAGGAGGACAGATGTGGAAATGACTATGGTATGAAAATTGCAGGCATCAATAAATACTTACGATATCATTTTTTTAAAGTAAGATGGGCAGGTAGGTGGTGTAGTGGATAAAGCACCAGGCATGGAGCCAGGAATTCTAATCTTCTTGAGTTCAAATCTAGCCTCAGATACTTACTAACTGTGTGACCATGGTCAAGTCACTTAACCTCGCTTACCTCAGTTTCCTCATCGTCAAATGAACTGGAAAAGGAAATGGCAAACCACTCCAGTATCTCTGCCAAGAAAACCCTAAATGGGGTCACGAAGAGTCAGACACGACTGAAAAATGACCGAACAACAACAGAGAGGGGGTGGTTCTCAAGACAAGGTGATTTTTTTGAAAAAGACTTTTGCTATTCCTATCATAGGAAACGTACTGTTTTACAAGTTTCTTATGTATTGATGATTCTCCAATCAAGTTACGTGGAAAATATCTGGATTTAAAATCTGGAAAATCTTACAAGATTATGTATGCTACTACAGGTTTAACTTCTGGGCCTCCAAACAATCAACTCAGAAGGAGCCATCTCCTTTCACCATGTTAAGGATCCATGATGTCATCAATGTGTGTCATCTCTGCCTCCGTTGACACAGTTCATGACCATGTTATGATATAGGAGTAGGTCTCAAGACCTACTATAGTAGAAAAATTCATCATCTTACCTAGGATGAGTCTTCTCAATCTTAGCTAAGCTGGTCCTTGGACAATAAGCACATAGTACATGGTTGTGGACAATAGGCCCATAGTCAAAGTCGTTTTAGCCTAGAGCCTGTCAAAGTTTATGCTGGTTCCTCTAGTGATACAGTCTTTGAGAAACCAGGATGAGTCTCAAGAGAGACTGATTCTGTTCAACCATCTCATTCAGAGCTAATTCCAAAGCAAATCCATCTCCAGTAGAAGACTCTCCTTTTAGCTCTCCTCCTCATCCTCCATCTCCCATCCTAGGAAGATACCTTAGGGTGGAGAGCACAAGTGGGTTTTACCTATGACACTATGACGAGACAGAGAAATTGCCCTCCTGCCCACAGTAGCCCTTTTTCCATCTACTCTCCACAGTCAGCTTTGACTTTGAGATGGGAGAGGCATTTAGGAAAGTCAACTATCCTTCAAAACATATTTCAAGGCTGATCTGTTGCATGCCTTAATTCTAGGAAGGACAAAAGTTTTGTTTCAAACAGGGCCTGGTTGATCACAGGGATATCTCTGCAAATATCACTTGTGGTGTAGTGGGATGGAGCACTTAGAATCAGGGGGAACTGAGTTTGAACCCTGCTTCAGAAATTTACTGGCTATGTGACCCTGAGCAGGTCATTTAACCTGTGTTAGCCTCAGTTTCCTCAACTGTAAAAATGGGAATAATATTAGTACCTAGCTTATGAGGTTGTTACAAGCATCAAATGAAATAACATGTGAAGTGCCTTGCAAACTTTAAAGCAATATATGAATGCTATGATTATTATTATTTTATCATCATCATCCTCTCTACAGGCCTCAGTTACCTTAGCTGCAAAATGAGGATCATGCTACCTATAGTACTTACCTTGTAGTTGAACAGGGCCAACTTCAGGGTGTAGGGGAAGGAAAAGGGAGAAGATTCCAGCCTTAAAGAGCCCCGGAATCTAGATCTTGAGGAACACTGGGGGTTGCTGGCTTCACGCTCAGAGCTGGGTGGCTCCAGACTTTCCAGGGGTCTTTTATTCCTAGGGGAAGGTCAAAGTCCATGTCTTGTTGACTTCCATTGAGTCAGGACCATGCATCATTAGGGTGTCATGGCATTAGCCGTCTCAGCTGACTTTGGTAAACATTTGAAACTGATAGCTATGAGCTCTCTTCTTGTACCATGGCATTCATGTGGCCAACCACGTCTTGGATAGGTCAAAAAGGCTTTGGGTCTCTTTAGCTACGGTTTCTCTGATACCCATTCTCAGGATTTGGAGAGACCTGGAGCAAGCATGTTAAGTCATTACTTGCTGTTTACTGGCTCCCATCTGGGCCAGTCTCAGAAGCTTTTTTTTTTTAATAAAACTGGGTGTCCCTATCTTGTCCACACTGGAAGTGCAGTAGACACTCATGAGCCTGATCCCAATATTGATGGGCAGAGAAGATTTAACCCACTCATTCTGGACCTGGTCCAGTTTTAACCTCTTTAGGCAACTTGGTGACTGTGCCATGCACTGTGCTAAATACTGAGAATTTAAAAAATAAAAATAGCTCCTGCCTTTGATAAGTTTGCATTCTTTTTTTAAAAAAAGATTTTGTGCTTTATTTTTTTTTTTTACAATTGACAGGCATTGATTTTCTCTCCCATCTCCCCTTTCCTACTGAAAAAAAAGAAAATAATTATAACAAACATACAAATTCAAGCGAAACAAATTCCTATACTGGCCATTTTTCAAAATGTATGTTTCATTCTGCACTCTGAGTCCATCGCTTCTCTGTCAGGAGGTGAGCAAATGCTTCATCATTTTGCTGTTCAGTTGTGTGCAATTTTATGTGACCTCATGGATTGGGTTTTCTTGGCAAAGATGCTGGAGTGATTCACCATTTCCTTCTCCAGCAAGTCCCCATTTTATAATTGAGGAAATGAGGCAAAGAAATGTTAAATGACTTGCCCAAAGTCACACAGCTAGTAAGTGTCTTGAGGCCAGATTTGAATTCAGATTTTCCCAACTGAAGGCCCAGTGCTCTATCCACTCATTGTACCACCTAGCTGCCCCTGCTTCATCATTGGCCATCAAAAATTATGGTTGGTCATTGCATTGATTAGAGTTTAAAAGTCTTTCAAAGTTGTTTTTCTTTCTAA
>NW_020945042.1:875353-930353 GCF_900497805.2 Vombatus ursinus | reverse complement strand
TAGGGGAGGGGGTGGCTGATTCTCCAAAGAATTCAGCCTCATGAAAATAAGGGAGAAGGTACACCAAGTGGGAGATATACTACAGTTATGAGGATCTCATAGGCAGATACCACAGGACAGGGGCACTGCACCAGGGCAAGAAGCAACCCTCCCCACTCCCAATAACCCAGCTGATACCCTGGGACAAAACCCCCGTCCATCCCTGTGAGTTATATTACAGCTCTGCCTAGCACGGAGCCTTATGCAGAATAGCCAGTTAATAAAGGTTTGTTGAATTAAATTGAATCAATAGCTGATAAGGTTTGATGAATATCTAGGCCAGCACTTTTTTGTTGTTGTTGTTAATGACTTTAAAGGCCAATAAGATGGAAACCACCAACATTCAAAGTTTGGGCTAGACTTTTCCCCAGCTGATTTCCCAAATTAACATCAGAAGTTCAGTGGAGATGGGCTACATTTTTATAGCCATATAGACAGCATGAAATGAGGTGGCTTCATTATTTAGAGAACACGCACCATTAAGAGTGTTCCTTTTTCATACATTAACAGGAAAATTCTGGTCAATGTTTGCCTCCAAAGTCAATCACAACACTTAGATTAGCTGTACGAAATCTGATATACTTTTAGTGAATGCAGAATCTATTCTATGCATTAGTGATAGAGATAGGGACGGGGGCTGCAGCCATGAGTTGCATAATATAGGGAGTTTCAGGATGAGGAACCTCCTTCTGACACTTTGGATTTGGAACCTTCCCTCCAGTTACTAGTCTAGAGAGTCAGATGAATTGTCCAGGGTCACACAATGGGGCGTATTTCAGAGGCAGGATTTGAACTCAGGTCTTCCTGCCTCCAGAGTTTCTTTCTATCTACTGCACCACAGGGCTTCTCAGAATCTTTGGAGGATCTAAGAGAAATTTTGTATCCTTGGTTATTTCACCTTAACACACACCATATGATGGTGGCAGACAAGCAGCAGAGAGGATGACAAGGAGGAGGAAGATGATGACATTTACATAGAGCTTTAAGTTTTGCAAAGCACTTTAGACATAATAACTCCTCTGAATCTCACAACAGTCCTGAAAGGTAGGTGCTACTGTCATACCCATTTTAGAGACAGGGAAACTGCAGTCAACAGAGGTTAAGTGATTGGCCCAGAGTCACTTAGTTTGTGGGTGTGAAGGCAGGATTCCTGACTCCAAGTCCAGCACTCTATCTGGTGTGCTACCCCGATGCTTTTAGATCCACGTTCTGTGACAATGTGCTATGTTGTCCTATAGCATGCATATTACAGGCTTCAGAATAGAGAGGGATTCTACCTTTTAAGGAACACAAAGCATAGAATGAAAGGCAAACGCTTTTTTTATTCACTTCAACAAATATCCAAGAAGCTTATCCTGTGTGCCAGGCATTTGTACACAAAGACACAAAGGAATCAATTTCTACCCTCATGGTGTTTATAATCTGTGAGGCGGGGCGGGGGGGGGGGGGGGAGGACAGACACCAAGGAATAGTGTCCCCATTTAATTAGTAGGGAACCTAAGTAAATAAATGGGAAGTGAATGGCCCAAAGGCATGCAAAGAATGTAACACACACCTATGCTGCCCTACTACCACCACCATCACTTGGTGCGTGCATGTTGAGTTCAAAATATTTTCATATTATTAGCAATAGTTCAATTATATTATTAGTAATGAGTTCAAATCTGGCCTCAGACACTTCCTAGCTGTGTGACCCTGGGCACGTCACTTAACCCCATCTGCCTCAGTTTCCTCATCTGTAAAATGGGCTGGAGAAGGAAATGGCAAACTACTCCAGTATCTTTGCCAAGAGGCTGACTTGTCTAAAATCACTTGTGAATTATCAGAATTGATGTTAGAACTCATGTCCTAAGTCAATTTCTCTTCCTTCTAGGCAAGACAGCTAGGTGGCACAGTACAGTCAAGAAGATCTGAGTTCCAATCCAGCCATAGACATGTACTAGCTGTGTGACCCTGAGCAAATCACTTCACCTCTGCTTGCCTCCATTTCCCCATCTGTAAAATGGGAATAATAATAATAGTGTCTACCTTGCAGGGTTGTTGTTAAGATCAAGTAAGATAATATGTGTAAAGCTATAAAATGTTAGCTATAATTATTGACACACACATCTAGGAAGGTGAATCTATTGGGGGGAGTGGTAGATTCTCATATTGAATCATAAAGCCAAATATAAGGGGCAGCTAGGTGGCGCAGTGGATAGAGCACCGGCCCTGAAGTCAGGAGGGCCTGAGTTCAAATCCGGCCTCAGACCAAACACTTGTCACTTACTAGCTGTGTGACTCTGGGCAAGTCACTTAACCCCAATTGCCTAAAAACAAAACAACAACAACAAAAAAAACCATAAAGCCAAATATAACTGATTTCTTGATTATCCATTGCTTTTGATTATCTGCAGCATAACACCTATTCTTGACGAGGTTAATTGAGAGTTGAGCGTCATAATGAACCTTTCTAAATAAGAATTGCAGACATGATTAATCCTCAAAATACATGAGCTCCATGAGCCCCCCAGCCTGAAGTCATCTTTTGCTCCCCAAGTTTTTTAAAGAAATTTCTCTAGGTCTCCCCTTTGCCCTTGTGACATTCTGCCTGACATTGTACATATTTCCATAAATAATCTGTTTCCTCATTAGATTGTAAACTCTTTGAGGGTAGAGACTGTGTCATTTTTCATCTTTGTATCTCAGTGCCCAGCAGAATGCTTTGCACATAGTGGCTGTTCGATAAATGTCTTTTAACTTGAAATAAACTGAGTATTTTCCAGGGCACAGAACATAGTTCTAAAACCATAAATGCCCATAACATACCTAGCTGGAAACATCATTTCAGTACTGACAATCCCAAAGAGTGCAGGCCACGGGATATCAAAATCTTTTCATCTCATAACAAGCACATCTATTACACAGACAAAGAGAATTGTTATTAGTAAATTCCTATTTAACAGATTGGCAAACCGAGGCAGTAAGATTAAAGTGATTAGCCTATGGCTACTATTTGATTGAAGATAGAAATTTAATCAGAGTTCCCATTTGAGATCACATCAGACTAGAATTAAGATCCATGCTTTTCTGATGACAGCCCTGAACTCAGGCAGAATTAGAGTGAACTACCTCCTGTGTAATGCTGGTACATGGCGCGAATGGTACGTACTTTCTAAAAACATGGATTCTTTTTGAGTATGAAACAAAGAATGTAAGCTCAGCATACATGTTGGGATACCTACCAGGGCTTCATTTCCCCCATTTTGCTGATGAAGAACCAAAGTAAATAGATGTTATTTAGATTCTACACAACACCTCTTAATTAAGCTCCTACTATGTGCCAGGCACTGGGCTGGGCACTGGGGTTACAGAGACCAAAAAAAAATCAAAATTCTCTACCCTCAAGTAGCTTATATTCTACTGTAAAGTTAATTGTTTGGAGATTAATCAAGGAAACTGAAACCTAATAAGGGTTTTATTGCTGTTGCTTATTCAATTAATGGTATCTGACTCTGACCCCAATTGGGATTTTCTTGGCAAAGATACTAGAGTGGTTTGCCATTTCCTTCTCCAGATCATTTTACAAATGAGGAAACTGAGGCCAACAGGGTTACGTGACTTGCCCAGGTTCACACAACTGGTAAGTGTCTGAAGTCATATTTGAACTTAGATCCTCCTGACTCCAGACCCAGCACTCTATTCTCTGAGTCACCCAGCTCCCCTATGAAGCTTTACTTATTCCTAATAAAGAATACAGGAGCATGGATTTAGCACTGAAATCTAATTGGGTCACACAGTCAGTGTGTATACAAGGCAGAATTAAAATCCATATTCTCCTGGCTCCAAGGAGAATGCTACTCCATGACACTGTAAAGTAGGAAACCTAAAAGAATAGGGGAAACTTTGAATATTCCTGAGAGAAAATTCTTACACCACTTACACCGACCTTTCTTAGCAACAGCCAATCATTGGACTATTTAGTCAGTGGGGGTGCAGAGAGGAGAGCTTCATAACCTAGCCCATCACACTCCCCAGAACTAATCATCACCTTATTTTATTATTATTTTTAATAATGTCACAAATTTACACAGAGCCGGATCAAATGAACAGTAATGAGTTCATTATCATGCCTGCCGCAGTGTCAAACAAGGAGTTTCTAGAGGCTGAATCCCTCAGTTGGACTTGCTGGGGGAAGGGGGAAAGAAAACGCACACAACCGAAATTCCAGACTGAAAAACATAAAACAAAACTTCGGGGGGGAAATATATTTCTAACAGCTCCACCTTTATTTGGCCCACAGCAAAGACTCTGTCTGGCTTTCAAGCCCTCCAAAGCCAGCCAGAATCTCTTTTTCCCCCCTTCTTTTTTAATTTTAAAACATGTTTTACTACCTTGAAGAGGGTGAAAAACAATTGCCTACAGCTAGAGGTGGCTGATGGAATTTTGTGAATTACACCAATCCCCAGGAAGAAAGAGCCATCTAAATTTTTCAGTGTCAGAAATCCATTTAGAATTTCCAGTCCTTTGAAAACCAAGCCTGTTTATCTATCTGATTCACTCAATAATGAACTGGGGGAAAGTCAAAAGACTCAGGCCCCATTCCCTTCACCACTTCGCACAGCCCTGCTGAGTCCCAAAGCAATACCTGGCTTGTCCTTCCAGGCATTATGTCGGGGATAACACAGAACCTTACACCTACCTCTTCCCTGTTTCCCTACCGCCCCCAGCTTCAGCAGTAAAGATGACTTTTCACTTCTCTTACCCAGAGTCTCCCCGATCAGCCCTGGAGTGCTAATGCACCAAGTCTTCCAAATGGCCAATGCCCACTGAAGTTGAAAACCTACTGGTGTTATGGCCTTGCATAAGCTCTAAGTATTTAATTGTGCAGCTCCATCCTTGATAGGTACTAGATCAGCACAATGAATGGGTGCTACTTATTTAGCTCTATTGAATTTAATGAAATAATCCACAAAACCGTTTAAATAGAAGAAAGCCTCTGTTTGGGCCATCTCCCACTCAAGTTATGGCTCAAGCCTACCCCTCCCCCCACCCTTCCCCACTACAATAATAAGGAAGGTTCTTGGGGGGGGGGGGGGGAGGACACCACAATGTGCTGGAGTATTTTTCTGCCTTTGTTAAGCCAAATATTTTTCTGTAGCTGAGGGTTTTAAAAGTACCTGAATTCATTTGAAACCCAATTTTTAAAAAACTGAAAGAAAAAAATGGCCATTCATTTTCTGTAGAAAGAGCACTGGATTTCGAGCCAGAGGACCTGAGTTCAAATTCTGTCTCTGACACTTAATACCCATACGACCTTGGCATGTCACATAAATTCCCTTGGGCATAGGTTCCCTTATCTGTAAAATGAGAGGGTTATTTTAGATGGCCTCTGAGACCCTTTCCAGCCCTGAAGCTAGGATCCTATGATGTATGCTCCTGACGGCATTTACTTAACAGCAATAGCTTACCTGCATTAATATAGGACATTCTAGTTTGCAAAGCATTTCCATAAATATCCCCTCTTTAATTTGATCTGCACAACAGATCTGGGAGGTTAGTGCTGAGAGGCAGCTGGGACAGAATGGCAGAGATGCTAATGGGTAAGACCTGGTATCAGGAAGATTTAGGCTCAAATCTGGTCTCTCATATTTACTGTATTTCTACCATGTAGACTCTCCAAACTTCAGTTTCTTCATCTACAAAATGGGGGAAATAAGTCCTACCTGATAGGATTGTTGTTCAGTTCCACTGAGAAAATAAACAGAAAGAATTTTTAAAAATTTTAAATGTTACGTAAATGTCACTCATTTATCCTGGCAATCATTATGATGTCCATTTTACAGAGGTTCAGTGACCTGCTCTGACTTCCAGTATAGTTTTTTCGTCCCTTACGTTTTCAGTAGCAACACTGCCGGCTCCTAAAATACTTTAGATTTCCATATAGGTAATCAGTCATAGAGCTAAACCTTTCCTTACCTACCTATCTCATGAGCCCAGGATATACCATAAAAATAACATCCTTGGAAACAAGGAGAGGCTGATGACCACACACTGCGGTTGTTGTAGGAGGGAAGGATTACTGGATGGGATGGGAGGTTGGAATAAATGACCTATAGGATTGTGTGCTAACCTCAGATTCTGCGATTCTATGAAACTGACAGAGTTCTCTCCTTGGCTGTAATATAAGAGAGCCTTTGCATATCTATTCATCTGTGCCTATATATGTAGAGTGTTTAGACACTTAGAGCATGCAATATGATTATATACATTTATACACAATGGGAAATATATTTAGTCTGAAAAACTGACAAAATGTGTTGGCTTACATTATTTTCATTTTGAACATAGCTGACTCTGAGATTAAAGTATATCCTGTAAAGGGCTGTTGGGCTGTGATATGCTCCGTGAAATAACACACAAAAAGATTATGGGCTTTGAGAGCTGGTACTTCCCCTGCACCCAATACCATCACAGTCAAGGATTCATGCAGAAAAAAAAAAGTTCTTGCTTAATCTCTATAACACAATCAAATGATGCTTTGTTCAAATACTCATTTAAGCGAGAGTGGAAATTTTTCTTTAACCCCTCACCAATTTATAATAAAGGCAGTTCCTGGCCCTAAGGTGTGTAAAAGTAATTTATCTACAAAGTTTTGATATCTTTCTAGACTGTAGCAATTAATGGGGAAAATAGGAAGTGCAGTCAACTACATTAAAAAAAAATCAGCTCAATATCATGTTTGGATGTAATTAAAGGTATAATCTGTTCCATTTGACTACCTCAGTGCTTACCCTTCTTAAAATAACAAATATGAATATTAGAGCATTCATCTGTCATATATCTGCTTTCTTATTAGTCTGTAAAGATTGTACAGACCAGAAAAAAATTATTTAGAAAAATAATCATACACATACTGCACTTCTATCTTTAAAATAGCTGTCAGAGAAGTCATTGGCCTTTTGTTTTCTACAAACATTATCTGAGGACTCAAGACACAGCTCATTGAGATATTTTAACACATCATTTACTACTTTGGACTGGTCATATTTCTCTATCTTGCCTCTACTGGACTAATATGATTCCCGAAGGCCTGGGTTTTTCTCCTGTGTGAAAATAAAGTTGTGGACAGAGTTTTTATCTCTCATACCCACTTAGTGCTCTTGGAGGAGGGAGCTAAGGTTTCTAAAAACTCAGAGCAATCTCTCTGTCACTCTAAGAATGAAACCTGCTGACAGTCTAAATTTAGTTGTACCAACCAAGTTCAATTATGGCGGTACCCCCGCCGGAGTCGTTAAAAGTGAATAGCAATGTTTTAATAAAAGAAAAAGATGAAATAAAAACAAACTAGTTGTAATAGCATAATGGAAGAAAATTATAACAGTCATTGCTGTAGTCTAATAACACAGGAGATAATAATTATCTACCTTGGTTCCTAAGGAATACGAGCTCACCACTTTTTCATCTTCCAGAGGCAACTTCATTCAAAAAATACCATTTTCCGTCTCAAAATGACTCTTTTTGAGAATACCAATACTCAAAGTCATCTTGATTACAAGAATCTGTGGGTGACTTTAAGCAGACTGGGGCTTTGAGAGGGAGAAAGGATGATTCATTTTGAATGGTTTGTATGATGATGGGAAAATGCACTGTCATCTTGTGGGGGAGGCCGCATGACAAATCAAAAAGACCATTGGCTCTGTCTGTCAGTTATTAAATATTTGTGAAGTACCTACTATGTGTCAGGGACTGAGCTAAGTGATGGGGATACCAAAAAAGGGCAAAAGACAGGCCCTCCCCTTGAGGAGCTTACAATCTAATGATAGGGGACAACAAGAGAGAAGAAAAGACAGTCAAAGGACCCTGGTTCAAATTTGGGCTCTACCTCTTAGTGTGATCTCAGTTCCCTCATCTGAATATAAGGAAATTGGACAAGTTGAACTCTAAGGTACCTTCTAGCTCTAAATGACTGGAAATTAGGAATTTCAAGTTCAAGGCCCTCATTTTACAGACACTTTAACTGAGGCCCTAAGTAAGAAAGTTAAGTGACTTGCCCAGGGTCACACAGCTAGTCGGTATCTGAGGCAAGATTCCAGCCTAGGTCTTCCCGATTCCAGGTTTGGTGCTCTATCCACCCTGGCTCTCATTTGATGACTTTAGTATCCCACCCTCTCCCAACCACCATACGGACAATATTCTCAATGCCAAAACATTTCCTATATCTTTTTTTTCCCAACCATGAAACTCACTTGATTTCTTGTGTTCAGTCAGATTGAGCAGTACATAAAGAGAGGAGGTTCACCAAAAAAGAAAGTGCTGTGATTCACTATTAATGTAGATATTGAATCCGAGGTCCTGGGGAGATTATGGAGAATTCAAAGTGCTCCATCTCTAATAACAAACCCAAAAACAAAAGAAAAACCCTAGTGAAAAACCTTCCCCCATACAGCCCTGATACCTGATGTTCCATTTAATCTTCAATCGCCATAAATTACCTTCATTTGTGAATTGCATTTCTTGTCAGGCTGACTGAGGTCGTTGTCCCCTAAACTCTATGTCAGCATTGGAAAGCAAAATCTTAACTAAGCTCTGAGGGGAAAAACTTTTTGTATTTCCCATCACTCCAATAGTAAAAACAACTCAAGCAAGTCAGATGAAACTTTTCAAACAAATGTATTTTCCTACACTACATGTTCAAATCATGATGAGCAAAGTTAATGATGATAATCCTTTATTTATATAGTGCTTACTATGTGCCAGGTACTGTGCTTTAAGCACTTTAAATTAAATCATTTGATCCTCACTATAACCCTGAAAGGTGGGTGCTATTGTTATCCCTATTTTACAGATAAGGAAACTGAGGTAGAGAGGTTAATGACTTGCCCTGGGTCACACAGCTAGTAAATGTCTGAGGCTACATTTGAACTTGGGCCTTACTGACTTCAGATCCAGCACTCTACCCACTGAACCACCTAGATAATAATTATTATATAATAATAATAACAATAATGACAGTTATATAGAGCTTTAAGGTTTGCAAAGCACTTTCACATAAGATAATCATAACAACCTTGTAAAGTAGGTGATCTTGGACAGTCATTTCAGTGCCCTTGGCCTGTTTCCTCAATTCTAAAAAGAAAGAGTTAGATTTGATAACCCCTAAGATGAAAAGATCCCTTCCAGGGTTAAATCTGTGACCCTACATACCATAAATATTTTTCTCCCCATTTTACAGCTGAGGAAACTGGGATTGGGAGGCTGGCTCAGAGTCCTACAGCTGTCTGAGGTATGATTCAAACCCAGGCCTTTCTCTCGGACTCCAAATCCAGCAAGTTAGGATGCTTTTGAAAGCTTCCTCAGGTCTGAAAGTCAGGGAAAAGGAAGGCAGACAAAAAGCCCAGTTCCCAAGGCAGTTCCCAAGGTGCTCACCAATTGTCTCAGATTGGGTTAGAATATAGGCCTAATTGCATTTTCCAACTTAACCTCTGAAATCCTCTTCTCTCTCAGGATCTCACTTCAGTTTCTCAGGGTTTCATTAAAATTTCTTTATCCCTCTCTAACTGGCCAGACCTGTAAATATGTCTGTAGGCATATGTCCACAGGAAGAATTCAGCTTGGCTCCTTTACCCGGCAGGTCTTGACTTGGTAGCTGGGAGCCTCCATCCCAGCAATATAACCGTGTAGTATTACAGAAAGGAGAGGCCCAATTAAAAGAAGCCCTTTTGGTGGCTACCAGTCAGCTGTGCCTATTCTAAATGGACCTCTGCCAAACATCTTTTCCCAGTGTCATTAAAAGAACATATAACAGAATCAATGGATTTTTGTCCTATGCTTTATTAGGAGTGATTTAAGAGATACAGTGGCCCTGTTTACACAGCTGTAACATGTCAGGACCTGTAGTACATTATTGGCTTGAGGCCTCCAACTTGCAGTCCATTCTCCACAGAATCAATCTGACTTGAAAACATCCCCTCTAGGAAAATGCACACATCTCCAACTATCAGAGAAAGGCCCTTCTGATACAACAGAAAACGGGCCAAAGTTTTAGGTGTCTTGTTAGAGCAGCCTGAACTGACCAGCCCTGACTTGTTCTCTTTGCACGTTGGCAATAACATGAGAGGCCCTCGTGGAAGAGCCACGTGCCTTCTTCCTTAACTGGACCTCAGGAGGATGGGCTGCACTTTTCCCTCAGCGGGCTCTGGACCCTGGCTTCAGAGCCAGTGAGAAGCGGCTTGCTTTTTAACATTCACCCCGAGCCCTGCCTATCTAAAATGGCTGCTCGGTAATACTTTAATTGCAGTTTCATGGAAACCAATTGCTATTTAACTACAATGAGCATTTCTGTGACTTGGTTAAACTAACAATATAGGCAAAGTATCAGGAACAAAGCGACAAGTAACATCCAGCAGCAGCCTTGAGGTCCCAGCAGCCTCAGCCTAGGCACCTGGGACAACTTCAGGGTAGGCTTCAGCTAACTGATGGTGAGCTCTCTATCACTTCCCTGATTTCACAGGGACAAGCCAGAACACAGGAAGAGCTCCTTCACTAGACACTGGTAGAGGGCAGTTGGACGGTAGCCATCCTAGGTGATGTTGGAGAAGTCATCTCTGAAATTGTTTCCTCAACTCTATAAAATGAGAGGGTTACGGATAGATGACCTCAAAGGTCCATTCCAAATTTAAATTCATGATCCTATGGCTCCTTCTTTTACTATGTGAATCATCTGTAGTTTTTAAAAGGGCTAATGAGTAGAAGGATTCAGGCTACATTGGAAAGAGTGATGGATTGAAGAGCTGTTAAGACCTCAGTTCAATTCCAGGCTTAACTACCTACCATTAGGCAAGTCACCTAACATGTCACAGTCTCAGTTTCTTCATCTGTAAAATAAGGCAGTTGGACTAGATGACCTTAAAAATTCCTTCCATCTCCAGATACATGTTCTTACGTAAAGCACTTTGTAACCATCAAAGTGCCAACCGCTTGTAGCAATACATTATATAAATAGTTGCTGTTGAGTCGTTTCATTCATATCTGAATCCTTTTAACCTCATTTGGAGTTTTCTTGGCAGAGACTGGAGCGGTTTGCCATTTCCTTCTCCAGCTCATTTGACAGATGAGGAAACTGAGGCAAACAAGGTTAAATGACTTGCTCAGAGTCACAAAGCCAGTCTGAATCCAGATTTGAACTCAGAAAGATGAGTCTTCCTGATTCTAGGCCCTGCGCTCTATCACTGTGCCATCTAGAGGAACACATTAAAATTCTGTGACAGCAGCGCCTGAAGCCATTTTATTGAGGGGTTTCATTCTGAATGATCAGTCCTTGCAAATATCATTCCTATTTATTTATTTTTATACTGACCTGTGATACTGTTTGTGTGTTGGGAGAACTCCCAGGCTAAGGCCTCTGTCCACTGATACAAATGGGCACTGTCTTTGTAAATCAGTCCAGAGAATTACCGGGGTCATTGGCATGCAAAGTGACTTGACCATGAGCACACAGCCAGGTTGGGTTAGAGGAAGGACCAGAACCTGGGTCTAACCCACTCTCAGGCCTTCCCTCCAGCCACTATGACGTGATGCCTGTCACAAGCACTAATAGGGAGATAGGCTCTAAACACAGTTAATATCCTGAAAACGACCTAATTTCATGGGGCTTCATTCTGGCACCACAGTTTTCTCATTTTATGTTTCACAAGACACTAACAGAACAGGTTCCGATAGTTTGTGATAAATCACCATGGCCTGGAAATACAGTATCTCATGGCAAACAACTTGATTCAGAAAGCCTTAACATCCCAATGCCTTCTGGGATGCGTAAATCTCGTAACTAGACAGCTGGATAGGTAAAAACATTAAACCCTTTTTAGAGGGCAATCTCTTTACAAAATGGTATCATTAATACGAGTGACAATTTGCATGATTGAGACATTCATATGTATCATAAACATAATTTAAAAAAAAAATCCAGAGTTCAGTGGGGTGCTGTCACATAGGGAGGGCCGCCCTTGATTCTTAACCGTACTTGGTGTTAAGAACTTGGGAGCCATTTTCCTTCCGATGAATATGAAATCAGGCTTTTTTAAAGAACAGCATACATTTCACAGACTAATAATATAACAAACGCAGTGGACAAAAGGTGAATATGTCCATGTACTGTTTTTTTTTTTTCTTCTTCTTTCAAGCAGTGTTTTAAGGCAGGAGGTTGGTGAGGGGGAGAAAAAGCTGCCTACCCCATCTCTGTTCACATAAAAATAAACCTAAGTGTTTTCAGTAGCTTTCTATCCACCCAGAGCATCCCCATTAGGGCCCATTTTATTGTTTGAAATGCCTCTGGTTTCAAGGAAGTGTTTTACCTAAAGCAAGACTACTACTTAAATATTCTCTATTGTATATTCATAGCTCCATTAGGCCTTCTCCAATTTAGCACATCAAAGCCAAGGCTTCATCACTTGCTATGTGGATTATACGTACATGAGTGACATTTGTAATCTTAGAGGTCTGCAACTTAAGAAATGCTTTTAAAAGCTTGTTATTAAATAGGTAGCAGGGCTTCAGAAGCCCGCTGTATATAATAGTTCATTTAAAGTCTTTAATGAACTTAGACCTCTAAATCACTAAATGCCCGACTACATTACTTACTGAAAGTTATTAACCATCTTCTTAGTATTTCTAGGTTAGATCGGACAACTGAAAAGCTGTGGGAAATGCAGGGGGAGGAGGGGAGATGCTCAGGAAGGTGGGAGGACAGAAGGTACTTGTAATTCAGCTAACACTTTCTGTGCCTACAGCATCCTCAGGAGTCAAAGTACCTTTAGCCAGGATCCTAAAGAATAATTTTTTGAAAGCATTAATCAAAGAAACCATTGCTTTACCGCCAGGTTCTTGACCAGAAACTGCCAAACACTACAAATTCAAACATCTATGGTGTTTGTTTTTACTTCTTCCTAGAAAAAAGCTCACCAGACTGAAGTAGTATAACAGCCATCTTTTTTTGTCCTATTTATAGAATGCTTATAGTTTTAGAATGACCCCCTACCACCACCACCACCACGCCTCCACTCCCAGTGTGAAATGTGGAAAGTACCAAGTGAGGCCTTGGTGGAGAGCAAAGCAGGAGACCTCAAAGGGAAACCGGCGGTTAGTTTTAGATATGCAGAGCTCAACTTCTAAGATTATGTAGTCTATCTGTATCACCACAGACGGTGTATGTATCATGAGCTTTCCCAGTCACAGATAAAACAAAATAAATACTATTTTTAAAAGCAAAAAGGAAATCAAAAGTCTAAGTATCAACACACTTCATTTCATTGGCCTGCGATAAAAAGTCGTAAGTGAGATTTGCTAACGGTTAATTCATCCAGCCTCCCACAGCAGTAACGTCTCAAGGTGCCAGGGTTTTCTCCCCATTTCTCTCCAGGCACTAGACACGTGCCTACTGGGTCATCCAAAATGTTCTTTCCCCAGGGTATCTCTAAAGGGGTTGAGGGAGTTATGGTGGATACTGGGCTGTCTCAAAACTAGTAAACAAACATCTCAAGCGTACAACCAAATGAAACCTGAATCCTCTGCAAACATATGGGAAGGCAGAGATAGCAAAAGAGGGGAGAGGCACAAGGAGGGAATAGAGGGGCAATCATAGGAAAAAACAAAACAAACAGATCACACTATGGACCATATCGGTACTGAAAACTCACTGGGAAATGGCTTCTTCCCCCATTGAAGATGGCCATAAAATGAGCTCTGGGTTCCTGTCAGCTAATGGAACCTGCAAACAGGTACCTGTAAGGTTTAGAGATGCTATTTCCTTCAAAAACCATAAACTGGGTAAGAAAAAAAAAGATAGACACTGGTCATTAGACCTTTTGCTTTAACGTGCTTTTCATCAGTATACAATATTCTCCAAGTAGAAATGGGCTGAGGAGCTGAAGCAGTCAGATAATGAATACTCGATATTCATTTATTTATATGTGTGTGTGTGTGCATGCGCATGAACACACACACACACACACAAACACACACACCCCCTCATTGCTACATGGGAGAATGTAGTGAGATGTTTGCTATTATCAGAATTAATATTCTGAACGGGGAAAAACACTCTGTTTGAAGCCTTTACCCCTGTACCTCTGCCAGAGATGACATGGTGAAGTAGTCTGAAGAAAGCCTTATTGGCAAAGAGTGCGAAAACACAGATGACACCTCCCCTACCCAAAATAAATAAAATGAACTTGCAGTCAAAGCACCAGAACTAAAAGGTCTTCAATTTGAAAATACAGGACAAAAAAGAAAAGTGTTTAAAACCAAACACGGTTTGGTATTTTCCTTTTACATTTTTATTATTTAAATACACCATACTAGAGCAAATGTCTCTGAAAATATCACAAATAAAAGATTTGTCTTCATTCAGCAAATTAGAGGGGGGGGCAGAATTTCTACACAGTAGCTTCTATGAGCCTGACTTTTTTTTTTTTTCCAATTTTTCCTTTTTTTTTTGCCATGGGAAGTAGCAACATTAGGACAAAAAACACTTACATGCATACATACATTGTATTTTACAGAGATACAATAAAAGTGTTTGTGTGATTGAGCATCACAAAAGCCACATCTCTTTCCTTTATCTCAGGTTCAGTTTGGATTGAAACACATTTCCTTACGACACCTAAATATACAGAGAGCAAAGAGAATGTTGTTAAGGAAAAACACAGGGTACAAACGCCGGCCAGTGCCCTGCTAATTGTTAATGAGGGTAGAAAGCAGATTTGAACGCTTCTTTTAATTAGCTTCATTAGTCATTTCCCTCCCCACCCCCCCACCCTAGCCCCCTCCCCTCCGGTGGATCTTTTTTTCATATTCTCTACAGTCTCCCATTAGCCCAGGTTCATGGAGTCCTTAATGCTCATATTCAGTCATTTTAATACACCAATAAATGTGGGAAGGGCAATCAGGAATAAAGAAGGTGCAGTGGTATGAAGCTGGCGCTGGGGCTAGCTACAAAGGTGACTTGTCTACTGGAGACACACGGGATCCATCTGGGATGAACAAAATTTGAGATGAAGGCACGCATTCTGCATTACTCTGACCTTTTAGCAGACCTGGAAGAAATAAAAATGGGCATCTTAGCCAAAACGCTAAATGTGAGAGATAGGAAACTCAAACACGACTGCTTTTGTCTTCTCCACATTCACTAATCCCCTTTTATTAGACTATTTTCCAACTGTGACTTGATTGAAGCTTTCTACGCTACTTACTCAGGCACTGGAGAGCGAAGGCATAACATTTTAGACAGGTTTTACTAGCGGGGGAAAACGAGACAAGAAATGGACTTTCAGAAAGTTTCGGAGAGTGCCATCCTTTCCAAAGACTGGCTTAAACTGGATAAGGGTGGGCTCCCCTTTTTGAAAAATAATGACAGAGATGCCTTGCCCTCCACTACAATGGCTCCAGATATTATGTCTATAGCTACAGCAAGCTTCATCTCTAATGACCTACGTATATGATTCTTCCATTCAGATTTCTCATCTGCTATGTTACTTAATGTTACATAAACATGGCAATACATGAAGTCAAACCCATGTGCTTCCACACTTGATGTGTTAATGAATTGCGATAATTAAAAGTGCCTAGCTCAAGAGAAATTTGACTTTCATGGGGAAGTTAGAAATGATCATCCACACAGTCTTCAAATACAATCTGTTTGCAATTACCAAAATGAAATAATATATATTAGGTTTTTATGGTTTTTTAAATGACATTTTGAGCTTCCCAGGAAGTTTTCTTTTCACCCTTTGCCTAAGTTACTAAAAGCCTGAGGTCTATTAGTAACGGCAACCCCCCACTTTCCAGCTAATTAAAGTGGTGGAGGCTGAAATCCCCAGAGTTGAAGCTCAGTGTGAGAAAGGTAATTTGTCTGTCCAGAACAAAGATTAGGGAGCAGCCAGGAAGCATATTTAATAAATGAGCATCCAGTGTCCTCCACGATGGACACACACCCGCACGCCACCAATTATATAACTACAAGAGAAGTGCTGAGTGATATGGAAACGAGGAGACTCTAAATTTTCCTCTAAGTGAATGGAGGGATGAAATCTAACTCCCATTTTATTGAAAAAGTATAGATAAGTTGGTGCTCAGTACAATGGTCTGATAGCCTCACTTTTAAATGGTAGGGGGAATCAGGTAACAGGCAGCAATTTACAGAACACTATAGAAGGTATCTGAGTGTGTATATTTGGCCCTATAGACAGGCTATGAATGTTCTCCTGAGGATAACTAAGCTTCCTTTAAATGATACAGCCTACAGGGTTTTTTTTTCTTTTACTTTTTTTTTTTTAGGTCCTGACACACTAGTGCTGTGACATTTCACTCAAGAGGAAGCATCCGATTTAAAGCCTTGAAATTCTTTTTCTCAGAATACACAATCAATGATGCAGAACTACATTGGAACTAAAAAAAAAAAAAAAAAGATTCCAAACCCTGTGGACAGATCTTATAACAAGACAGTGGAACTTTAAAGGGGCTAAATAAGTTGATGTTTTCTATTTAATAAGCAGTCTTTAAAAGACAATGTTGAAACAATTAGCTTATTATGTATATGTATGTTCACATATACATGTGTGTATGTATATATATACATACACACACACACACATACACTATATCAGTGGAATTGTAGGTAGGTTTTATATGTGTAATATATGTGTTCAACATAAAACTGTACTTATAGATAGTCTATGATAAAATAAAAATGGCTATTTTTCTATATGGTAAACACAGTGATGGAATAAAGAAATCTACAGCTAGGCTGTTACCTCTGAAAAAAAGAGAAGCTATAGAAGTTAAATTTACAAAAAAGAACTCATGAACACCCTCTCCTTTACTTTCTTATTAATGTATGTGAAGTGCTTTGCAAACTTAAAGTGTGATAGAAACACTGGTCACTGTTATTAGTAGTAGTAATAGTAATAACAATGGTGATGATGAGAATAATGTGCATTTGTGATATACTCTACTTGCCCCAAATCATCACCTACAGAACTGCTACCTAGTAAACTGATTGTGTTCACAAAATACAGAAGGCAAAAAATGTAAGATAATTCTATTAACAGGGAAATGGCTTTAATTGGCCCTAAAACAGGCAATTTTTCAGAAAGTATCTAAGAAGCACATACCCTAAAATTATCTTTCTTTATGCTTTTGAAGTGCTATTACTATTTGGGACCCCCTGTCTGGCCCTTTCTATTTCCCAGGATGAAACAGGTACATTGCTAGGATTAGGTTCTTTTTCCTGAAGTAGGTTCTGTTGTCCAAAAGAAGTATCCCCCAGTCTTCTTTCCTGACAATGCCAAGTGTGGAAAACGGGAAGGATGCTATCCAGAAATACACACATACATTCATATACATATACATGTATGTGTGTGGATGTATATGTTAAGTGTGTGTGTATATATACGTGTGTATGTCTACATATGTATAGATCCTATTTCATAGGAAAGATGCTATCCAGAAATATCTAACAGAAAGCCACGTTTCTTAGCCACTGTCCCTCTTCTTTCCCAAACTCTTCATCGACCTCACTGAGTGTGGCTGAATTCGGTTTAATAAGCCAGGAAAGCAACACTGAGACCTTCTCTTTTTTCGCTTAAGTGTCCTCTCACACAGTGTTTGGTTGGCGATGGGGCTGCCCCACTTCACAGGCCTGGTCCAATTTTCCATTTTTTCTCCACCTACTCCATTCTTCACCATGCATGATGGTGAAGCTATAACAAACATTTTTACACTTTGCTAAAGCCAAGGAAAGAAATGGGATAAAACTAGTGACAAACTTAAGATCCCATTCAAAGAAGAAATTAAACTTTTATACTATGGCAGGAGAGGGAAAAAAGATATCAACCTTTTGATTCTTGAAGCACATTTCACTTTTTTCCACTGCCCTGTATAAATAGGAATGACTTTACCTCTTTTTTGAAATGACTCTCTACAAGTATTCATTTAACGGATTCATTGCTCTGTTAAGTCTGCACTCTGAATTTATTTCATTAAAATTCACAAACATATAAATCTATGAATTGTGGCATGTATTTGTACTTCCTTGGAGTGGCTTTGATATCTATTTGCCAATAGTCAGTAGTTACAGTAACAAGAAATTAGGACTTTTGTACTTAGCTAAAATGCTATCGAGTTTCCTTGATTAATTGACATTGTAATATAAATACTTTTATTTACTCAGTTTGTTAATGTTTGCTTTCCAAGGCAGAGACTAGAGCTTTAATTCAATTTAGTTCATAAATTAGGTGGGGGGAGGGAAAATATAAAGTCATTATACTATAATGGTACTTTTATTTTTAATGGTTAAAATTTGAATTAAAAAAAAAAAATTGGCATTTCCTCCCCGCATTCTAAAGAAAAAGTCTTTGGCATTTGCCTTTGTAAGTTACAGGAGACAAAGGAACCTACTATTTTCCCCCAGACTTTTGAAGCTTACTGAATTCCTCTTTTCAGATAAATGTTATTTTTCGTGATCCTTGCAACAGACATTAATGAAGTTCCTATTGTAAATCTATAAAGAATTACCAAGTGAAGTGTGCGCTTTTTGTTTCAATGCAATAACTCAGTCCTATGCGATTGCCTGGGTTAATGATGAAAAAGTCAAATAGACTATCAGAGCTGATGGAAAAATCTATCACCAATCTGAAATTAAAATTCATCTGTGGTCAATAAGATTTAATATCCATGCAAGTGGCGCTGTAAAGAGTAAATGAATCAATGTCATCAATACATAATCAGTATGAAATATGATGTGAATAAAATTATGTGTGAGACTCATACATTTCACTCTTTTCTGGACCAGTGTGGAATGAACAGTCTCTTAACTGAAGGTTGACAGTAATTGTTACAAATTAAGCACAGCGGTTATCAAAATGCACTCGCCTGCATAGCTGTAAGACTTATTAAGGAGATTAAAATAGATCTCAAACTATCCAGTTCTAACGGTACTGGACAACTGTTGATCGGAACATTTTCCTCTGAAATGCCTTCTAACGTGCCATAATTTGTACCCGTATATAATTTACTCATCTATAAGTATGGTCCAAAGGCTTTCAAGTTATGGATCCGAAAGAGAGATACATAATCTTTAATGGCGCTATTAGTGGTGCAGAGAGCTTGGAGAGACTAAGAACTTTGTTTTAAATGTCATAACTTATTCAAATTTATGGGCCTACCAATCAACAGAAATGCTCTCCTCCGGTATTACAGTATGTTTTGTAAAACTGCTATTCTAAAAATAAATCCAAAGCAAATTGAGGAGGGATGGCAGGTGTCTAGATTTCAACCATCAATACAAGACTCTTTTCTTCATGACAAAGATATGTGTAGTCCTGTTTACAAAAATTAAGGTTCTAATTCTCCTCCCATGACTACCTCCTGCACTCTATTTCTGCATCTCAAGGATCCAATGGGATCTGGTGATTAGTGCGTTTCATATTGGGCTTGGTTTTACATGCCCCAAGCCTCAGGCCAGTTGAGGCTAAAACCAAATTATGACAAGCAGATTTCCCTAACAGGTATCCCTCCACCTAAGAGTATTTGCACCTGGTCACCCTATTTCTGAACACCAGACCTGAATCTCATCTTCGCCTCTTACAAGGGTGACACAAAAGAAAACCACGGGCTAGAAAACTCAAGGTTGGAAGAGGCAAGCTGTCCCACCTTGCTCTAAGAAAGCTCATTAGTAATTGTTGGGTATTCACCTTCTGGTCTGACAGTAGTGGATTGCTTTGAAGTGAATTCAAATGACCATTGATGAGAGCTGTAGGTCTATCATGTTCACAAAATAAACTGCCGTTGATGTAGTGAAACCGGTCTCCCGGGACCAGGCGATTCCGGCAGGTAGAGCACGTAAAACACTGTGAGGAAAGATAAAAATCATTGGAAACAGGTGTAAAATGAAGTCTTTTGGCGCGAGTCTGGAGCAACCAAACAAGATGGGGTGTCTATCAAGTACAGAAACACTTGAGTTTTAAGTTTTTTTTTTCCCCTAATAGGCAATTCCCAGGGATATCAGCCTCACTTCAATAGATGTGTATTTGTGTGCCCAAGCATGTAATAATCACGAAGGGACCCCTCCCATGAAAAACACCTTCATGTGCTCCACTATTCTGAAGGGCTCCCTTGCCAGTCACAGTATACAGAGATGAGCAGAGTTTATACTAGGTGAGTACCCCAATAAGAAAGCAATGAAATACAACAGCCAGAGGGAGGAGGAGAGGGGAGCCAAGTGCTACCTTCAGATGATAAACGTTGCCTTGCGCCCGCATGACAAGCTCACTGGCAGGGATGGACTGTCCACAAGCACTGCATGCCCCACTGTTCCCAAATAACCTGAAACAAAAGGTGATGGCAACCATGAGTGTTTCAGCTATGTTGAAGATCTCTCCCCCCCAACCCCAGACCAAATCCTTCCCTACTCTCCAGCCCCACCCCAAAGTTCTTTTTGAGGCACAAGCCTCAGAGTTCTGCAACTGATTTACATCAAACAGGAAACCCATTTTGGGGGAGGGGATTGACTAACTTCTGCCCACCACACAGGAAGAGGAAGCACCAGATTTAATCAAAAATATTGACTTATACCTCTAGCAAATACAAAAGAATTCTGTACCACACACAGTTTTATCAGATTACTGAGTTCATCATAAAAAAAAAAAGATACAATTCATGACTGGAGTTTAAATGCATTGTGTCCTTGAAATTATATGAAGAACTCTTTTGTACTTTAATCATATCTTGAGATATGAGTCATCAAAAGGGTTAAGAGGATTTGATTGTATATCTAAGAAGACATCATGCTCAGTGTATTGAAACTCCAGTAAACCTCCATCAGGGAAGAGTTTCCATTAGAAACTCTCTGCTATCCAGGTTGATATATAATGTGTACGGGTTAACCTTTTCAATCATGGTGTCAACACTTAAGATTTGCCTCTGCTCATCTCTTTCATCCTAACCTTCTCTCTCTCTTGATAATGAAATGCTTGCTCCAACTTCCCTCTATCTGCTCCTGAGTCCACAATTTAGATTACTTCATCTCTGCTAGCAACAAACTGAATGAAATTTCGATTTGAGCAGAAAGTAATTTACCGGGATCTGGACCCATTTGTCATCATATCTCTCTGGGTGTTTGCTGTATCACTGCAGTTTTCCTATGCAATCAAATGAGACCACAACATCTGCCATGGGGGGGGGGAGAGGAGAGAAAGGGAGAGGGAGGGAGGAGGAAGAGGGAAAAGGCTGTGGGAGGGGGGGAGAAGAGTACAAGGAAGTCGAGTGTAGTGAAAAGAGATACACAATTTTCTAAATGTGTTTAAAGGCACAAGGAGAGATTTTAAATGAAGACTGAACTTCCACTTTCAGAGAGCATCCACAAGGCTAGCTTTTTATTTCTTTTGATCCTTCCTTCTTAAAGATCCACATTTTTTTTTTAATCAAACCCAAATGATTCCATCGTGGAAGGTGAAGATTGGAACAAGTGGGCAGGGTCACAGACCCACTTTCAGAATGGGGTCACCAGGCTTTACAAATTAACGTATAGGTGTCATAATAAACATTAATATTTGCATTTCCTCCTTGTCCAAATAAAGTCATAAAATTCTGCTGGTGTCAAAACTCGAAGACGTGTTCCTATAGAATACCCATAATCTGAATGACTGCTGCATGCCTCTGTATAAAAAAATAATTGCTTTGAGTTTTCAGAATCTGGTCTTGCAGAGGAGGCTTGTCATGTTCAAACTACTAATTTGCTGTCGCCACTTTATTGAAAATAGCCTGTAAGTTGTTATTAAATGTATCGACTGAACGACAGGGAGAGTAGTAAAACTGCCCCTTAAGATGGCTTTTAATAGGAAGACCGAGAAACAAATTTTGCAGCAGCATCGATTTGAAGAGTTCAATCAAAACTCCATTTCAAAACTAATTAGTCTGAGATGCACGACACATTGACACGTTCTTGCAGAATCAGGAATGGTTACAAAGGGAAGGCTAGAATAATACACTAGCAGGACCTCCAGTCAAAGGACAGCAGTGCCTGGAAGCTCTGGGGCCACTGAGATGTTGGGGTCTAAAGCTTGACCACTTCAGGACTATTGATGAAATCCTACTGGATTTTTTCTTTCTTTCTTTCTTTCCCTCCCTTGCCCACCCTCCCCCACCTCCCAGCACTGGATTCTCTTGGGTTCTGAGTGTCCCCACCAACAAAGTTTGGAGAACAGGGTGCGCAGAGAAGAGAAACAGCATTGGGGGAAAGTATGAGCAATGACCAGGTTTCCTCTATTCCCCCAAAAAGAATGGAAAAGAACAAGAGTTTAAGTAACAACAACAAAAAGTTAAAAACCTGTCAGTGTAGCAAAATGGATGTTGGGGACTTAAGGAGATTGGGGGTTGGGGGAGTGACTGGGAAAACAGAATCCTAGCACGGAGGACCAAATATCCTCTTATGATGAATATGAGCTCTCTATAAGCATTTCTGAGAACAAGAGTCTGTAATTAGGCTGCCACCACCCCCAACAGGTTCACTCGTACCACACCATCTTAAAAACACACTTTCCCAGCACCAATCTGATTGTACTGCCTGAGTGTTCATTTATTTAACAATTCACCCTGAGTAAAGTCAGCTGCACGTCTTTGGCAGCTAAGTGTATTTTAATAATCCGTGCAGTCATATGTAATCCAAAAGCTTTTCATACATCTTATTTTCCCCAGCACTGCCTCCATAACCTTTCAGAGAACAACCAACCCCACCCCATCCCCAATCACATGATGTACAAAAGAGTAGAAAATTATAGTTACAAAGTTTGGAAATGACTAAAATCTCTGCGTGGCTAATGCACTATTTAACAACATATTAATGCTGTTGGAGATTGTTCCATGCTCTTGTTTCAGGGAGGCCGAGCCTAACGGTTGATGTCTCTAAACACTCGGTACATTATCCTCTCCCTCCTTCACCCAGGATGAAGGCGAGTATTAAAAACTCGACTTTTTTTTTTTCCCTGAAAAGTTTTTTGTTTTTTTTTTTCTTTTTCTGTGAGGCTGGAGAGTTAATTATCTAACCAGGGGGACTGTCCAGGACAGTGTTTGATTTAAAAGGCTCGAGGCTTTAGGTGCTCAATTAAGTAGCTATCGGTCTCAGACTGGACTTTAATGGGCTCTTTTCTCTTTAACTCAAGCTACAGGGAGATATACCCCAGGTCAGGCTAATTAAAGCCAGGGGACTCTTTAATTGTGATGACAGAATCGGTTTCAGTTTCCTTTCTTTGGGTCCTCAGTCCAAGAAGGTCGTTAATATTTCAGCATTTGGGCAACGCAATCAATCACAAACATCAAGCGGTCCCTTATATGGAAAAGAAGCAGCCGAAGACGGAGAAATCCCCCATAAGCCTGCATTCTAAAGGTGGTTCGCTCTTATTTGGAGAACTCCCGTGTAGCTAGGTCCTATTTGTCAGCTCTGCCCCCAACTCTCTCCCAATGACGTTAAGAGATGGAGAAGAGGAGGAAGGAAGGGGAAAAAGATAGTCCTATTTTTAGTTTGGTACCATATCTCAGCATCATCTTGGAAAACTGATGACCAATAGCTGGGCTCATTTTCAATTATGTTACTACTTTAAGGAGCAAACACGTAATATTAAGAGATTCCTGGAGGAGTTTCCGAAACCAAGAGGCAAAAGGGGGTAGCATTTCCAAAGGGGGTGGCAAGCGACACGTTCCTACCTACAAGTACATATATCAGCAACCTATCAGAAGAGAAAAATGCACATCTACAGCTACTGATCCAAAAGCAATTGGTTTTCCTGCAAGTTCCTATATTTAATCTAAATTCTGCACTAGCTATATTAAAACCTAACAAAGAAATGCAACACAGAAATTATGCCTGGAGCCAAGTCCATTAAAGGTACTTCAGAATAACTAGAGACCGAGCACCTTAAAAGCCCCAGAAGCTATTGATACTTAAGAGGGGGGGCTGTGCATGATGGCAAGAGCTGCATTAGAAAGAGGGGGAAAAAAATCAGCCAAATTACGCTTGGTTAATTCAGAGTAACAGATCTGCCCCCAAGTGAATTGGAGGCCTTGAATTAATTCTGTTATGACAAATCAAGATAAACGTTCCCCCTAAATTGCATGCGATTTAATTAATTTTTGAGATCCTGGGTTTTTTTTTTCTCCTAGCTAATAGTTCACATGCTCCTATGCTGTCATTGTGCTTGAGTGGGCAGACTTCAAAGTGATATTAAATAACCAACTATTAGATTTACCTAGCACGTCCTATTGGAAAAATGCCATTTAATTACCTAGCCTGTTCAATTAAAGGGACAGCATTCTCTGAATATAGCAGCTTGCTGTTGATTACCAGGGAAATGAACTCGCCTGCCTGGCGGCTCCTAGATTTCTACCACCACTGTCCCTCCCCCAAACCCCAGCTCCAACACACACACACACACACAGACACACACATCCCTCCGAACCCCCCTCCCCCTGCTGCTGCCGTCTCCTCCCTCCCCCAGCCCCCTACCCCGCCCCGCTGCACCGTGCAGACTGCGGCTGCGGAGAGCCACGTGAATTGCAAAGAAGAGAGCACGCAGCGGCGAGAGGCGATAGCTATTCTCCAGCGGAGCTCCCGCCCTTTTGCTCGCCCCAGGCCCGGGGCGTCTGCTCCGCTCCGCCCTGCACCGCAGCAGCAGCGCAGCCAGAGTCAGCCGTCGGGGCACGGCTCGTGCGCCAGCGCCGCACCCCCAGCCCCCACTTGGCCTAGTTCACCGGCCTGCAAGCCCGGTGAAGTCGGGCAAACCACACAGCCTGGGACGCACACACAGCCTTCCGCTGGATTTCCTTTCCCTCCCCCACCCCGTAAGCCCCACCCGTCTCTCCACTAACTTCCTTCTCAGAAGGCAGCAGCAGGACCCACGAGAGGAGGAAACAGGGGGGTGGTGGGGGGGGAAGAGAGGGGAGACCGAAAGGGACGCGGAAGCATAGGAGTCCAGAAGCAACTTTGCTGCACAAGACGGTGGAGGCGTTTCCAAAATCTCAGGACTAGCAAAAGATTGGGGGGGAGGGGGGAGTTCGGAAAGGCAGAGAGTAGGTTGGCCTGGGCCCCTTTAAGAACCGCCAGAATAACAGCCCCCCCCCCAACCTCCAGACTTCCCTTCCCTCTCTTAGAGGCCAATTTTGTTAATTAAATGTTTTGTTTGCAACGGGGCTCTCATTCATTTCGGACACGTCATTCTGAGCAGATCTAAGCCAGAGACCAGATCTCATTAGATAAAGCCCATCAGAACTAAGAGAAAATGGAGGAGCCTCTAATTAAAGCTTTTAATTGTGTGCGGATTCCCGGCTGCTGGCGGCTGGAGCTGGGGCTGCGGCAGCTTTATCTGAAATCTGGAGAGTAAGGGCAGAAGCCCCGTCGTGACTCTCCACCCAAAGGATCCTTACCCTTAAAGGGGTGGGGGAAGGGGTCAGCAAGGTAATCCATCTCCCCCTCCTACTTCAGCTCCCCTTCCTTCCCACTCGGGCCCGACTGGCTTGCCTGCTTCTCCCCCCTTACCCAATGAAGGTAGAATCTGCTGCTTTTAGCGAGATCTGGGTCGTTTTCAAAAGCCACAACCTCAAGACAGTTTAAAAGCCCCTTAATAAATCGCTCTATGGTCCCAGCCCCCGCTCAGGAGATCACCAGAGTCCCTTTCACCTGGCGGCAGCCGTTTTAGCTGATCAATCCGTTTTTCATTTTGTTATTCACATCTAATTTCCCCCCAGCGACTCTGATTAAGAGTTGTGCACATGGATTTGGCCTCGGAACTGACAGCTCTTCAAACTGGGGGGTGGGGAATGGAAGGAGAGGGAAAAAAGTATAGGTCAAGTCATTTCTAGATAAACAAACCCAAACCCCACCCCCAGCAGACCTGGCAAGAGTCTCCTTGAAACTGCCCAGATCCATTCTGGAATTTGGGTGGGTGGGTAGTGGGTGCTAGAAGAGGTCCCTAGACTTCTCGGTTTGGGGTGGCAGCCTGAAGACTGAACTTATCAGAGTTCAGCTCAGTAAATGAAGACTTCGAAGTCCTTCACAGATCTCCTAGGAACATCTAAATATTCATTCGAGTGATCCAGTTCAAGTTTCAGTGAATGCCTCACTCCTGCACATGCTAAGTTAGGTCCAATTATCCAGATCCAGAGAAGAGGGGAGAAAGTCAGAAGATGGAAGAAGGCCATCAATTCTGAAACACCCAACGCTGATCACACTCCTTGTTCATAATTTCAGAAAACACAGAGAAACAGAATGGGCATTCATTTTTGGCCCCCATGAAATAAGTCTTATGCCTGAACTTGGGGAAATTAAAATGGACTGGAGGCATCTTCTCTTTTTAATTAGTGACAATCAGAAGGGAAGGTTTGTTTGCCACTTTAGAGGGTTATGAAACTGTACCACCATTCACTGCATCTGAACAGTTGTGCCCTCCCCCCCACTTCAAACCAAACCTTCTTATCCACAGTTCTGCTCTGTTTAATTACAACACAGTCAGGTTTATGGTGTTGCTTGGATGGAGGACCAGAAAAGCATTACCACACTGTGCCCCCCCAACACACACACTCATGTGCTGGTTTCCCAACATTTACTGCTGAAAGGACATTTAGTAACTACCATACTACCATTTCCCTTTAAAAAATAAAACCCTTTACTTCTTATATTCCTTTCTTCTGAGTCCACTGAGAAGGCAAGCACGCTGGCCAAAGGTTGCATTATTAAAATAAATAAAAACTCTTAATTACCCCTGTCATTTTAAACTAACGACAAGTGAAGAACATCTCCTGATTCATGCTCAGTATATGCTATTTACATCCTTCACAACTTAATGGAGAATAAGGCCAGTGCTCCAAAAATAAACTTAAGGTATTATAAACCAATTGATTCCTCAAGCAACAATTTTCCTATTAACTATTAAGGGAGGAGGGGAAAATACTTAAGAATACACTTGGCATTTACATTAAAAACCCCAAACATTTAAATAGAATGCAATTCATCCTAAAACTCTGCATTTTTCTTATGCCAACCATGGTCTTTTTTTTTTTAATTACTGGATGTTGAAATAGAACACCTCCTAGAAGCATTCATGTGCATCAGTCTATCAAACCATTTACTCAAATTAAATGTGTGTAATCCTTCAAATGCCTCCTTTCAAATTAATGAGTTTAAGGAGCTTGAGTTCACCTGAAAAGATCCTATAGGCACCTGACCTCCTGAATTCTTTCTATTAATTGCACTGAAACTTGTTAGAAAAGATCATGATGTTACTATACATTAACTAAAGAATGCAAAATTAACATATTTCACAGTTGGTTTTTCACAAATTTGTTGGGAGAACTAGGGTGGTAGGTACACACACACACACACACACACACACACACACACACACACACACACACTGGTAGGTGCACCACCACCCAAAAAAACACAAACAAACAGCCCCCAAAAAACCTTGACCTCTTCTTCAGGAAATATCCATCTTTTCTATATTGCAAACCACACAAGACTGTAAGTTCCTGGATTCTATATAACAAACAAACAGTATCCACTAGATTCTTTGGCTACAAGCAGAATTACAGGCCTTTACACTGATAGTTAATCAGTCTTTTACAAGGCGTATAAAGAATGAGTCACTCTCTCTCCACTCAAATAAGTTTAAAGGTGCTTATGTAAATATTACAATTAATCAGATACCACCATGGGTAAGTCACTTCCCCTTAACTAGTTTTATTTTGAAGTCAACTGGGTGTCCGTTGTTTCTCTGTAAATACTACTGCCCAACCTTTAGGAAAGCAGATTAGACTGCCTTTTGATTTTTGTTTATTTTTAGTGGGGACTCCTTTTGGACTGGCAGCCACATGAAAGAGATCAGGGGGCCCCTACCGTCTTCCCCCTGGGCCTCCCAGTAATAACCTGAAGCTGGGCACCAGGAGACATTCTTACAGAGCGTGGGGGTTCACAGCTAATTTAAAATAAAAACTAGAAAGGGAACAAGAAATCAAACAATTCCAACTTCTCTTCCCATTGCCAAGTCAACCTCCTTTTCTTCTTTCAGTCCTTTCCCACCCAGAAAAGATGGTGAGGAAGCAACAGATGATTGTGCCAGGTACAGCTTCCACCCACCCACTCCAAGTTTGCATTCCCGGGACTCCCCACCCCACCAGCCCTCACAAACATACAGCATCTGCTTACCTAATGTAGTCATTTCTGCAAAGGATCATACCGCTCTTGGTGTAACAGGACGTGCCAATGTCCCCAAGCTGAGCCTGGCAGCAGGAACACTTCAGGCACCGGCTATGCCAATAGCTGTCCATGGCATAGAGCAGGAAGCGGTCGGCGATCTTGCCCCCGCACCCGGCGCACCTTTTCCAGGAGAGGGCGCCCGCCGTCACCGGGGGAGGTTGCGAGCTGCTGCCCGGATTCACCATGGTCTGTAGGAAGGAAAGGAAGGAGACACACAAAATAGGGAAAGGGGGGGTAGGGTTTGAATCAAGCGGCTGATCGCGCGCGCGCGCGCGCGCGCGCGCGCGCGTGTGTGTGTGTGTGTGTGTGTGTGTGTGTGTGTGTGTGTGTGTGTGCGTGCGCGCGCGCAAGAAGGTCCCAATTTCCTTTCCCCAAAGGGCTGCTGGTAAGTAAGGGACAAGTTGGAGAGGTAAGGTCAGCAATGGTAGGGCGAGGGAGGAAGGAAGGGGCACAAACCAGACCCTCTTTCACAAACACTTTTCCCAGGGCTTGGATCCGAATCCAGGAGGCTCCCTCTCAACTTTGCAGAATAGCCCAACACTGACAACTTCAGCTTGGAGACTGTCAAAAGTCTTGTAGCGAGAGAGGCTCTGCACTGCGATTCCCTCCTTCCCACCCACCCACTCTCAACTCCCCGCCCCAGCCTCCGCCTATTCCCCCCCCCACCTCCACACGCATCTGGCCTCTAGCAAATGAGGGTCATTTACCCCACCGCCTCGCCCCCAGCCCCAAGCAGTGGAGGCAGGACGACGAGCAGAAGCAGTGTGGGCAAGTTAGCTGGCAGGGAGGCTCCCGCCCCCCGGAGCCCCCTACCCCCATGTCATGCCCAACTCTGGGAAGTGCAGCTGGAGCTCAAGTTGGGGACACTTCAGTTTCCTGAAAGGGAGGGAGAGAGAGAGGGGGCAAAGGGAAATAGAAAGAGTGGGGGTGGGAGGGGAAAGGGGGATGGAGGATGGGAGTGGGGGGAGAGGGAGAGAGGGAAAGAGTGCAGTGCGTAAAGTTGCGAAACTGGTTTTTCGGATTTTTTAAACAGCACCTTTCACATGCCATTGTGGTGACGGCCATTCCCATTATTGTTCCAAATCTCATTTCATTCTGAAGATCAATGAGTGTTTTCTCTGGGTTTTCAGGACACCGGCCAGAATAATAGATCATTGAACTTTAGGACGCCTGTTAACTTCCTATACAAACACACTCCACTTTTGTCTGGCTAATCTGCCCTTGATCAGTAATTTAAATGCTAAAGCTTTGTTCCATCAAAAAAAAAAAAAAAAAAAAGGTGGGGGGTAGGGAGAGGAGGAGGAGGAGGGAAGAACTTTGCTGATAATCTGAGAACCATCAAGGGATACACTAGTTAAATTCGAGCTAGCCAGGCTGTCACCAAAAACTACTTTTAAAAAAATTCCCCCACACTTTCTAAATGAATGCCACGAGAGGCAGCAACTAGGGGATAATATAGGAATCAATTTATAAAGCTTAGACTAAACCGATTAATTTGTGGCCTCCGATCCTGAGTCCAATAAACTCCTAGTGTTCCTCCAGTCACTTATACTATAAAAAGATCAAGTTATTTACTGCCAATTAAGCAGCATGTTTTTGTCTTTGTCCTTTGTAAGCCGAGTGTGTGTACTCATACCAAGGCTTTGGGCCATCTCCTAAAGGCATTCAGACTGATACCTCTGAGAGACGGCGAACTTTTTTTTTTTTTTTTTTTTGCCTGCCCCTGGCCCAACTTGGTGGCTGGCAAGAGGGGAGGGCATCTAGAACCAAGTCCCCCGGTTCCTAAAATAGGCCGATTTTTAAACACATTTCCTCCGAAAGCGTCCCTGAACGTGTCTCTAGTGACCACACAATAAACCAGAAAAAGAACTCCACCAATTAAGCTGTAACAAAACCCCGAGACTTTGGAAACAGAACCACTCTAAAACCCATTAGCATTGCATTTATCCGAATGCATCATACCTTTATGTAAATTGATTTATCTGATGCATTTACTCGAGGAATTGCTTTTTGTTACAATTTCAGCCCTAACCCAAATGAATCTGCATATCCTGCCCAGAGTCTTAAAACTGTTTCCCTTTACGTTTTAATCGCTTTGAATTCCTTTAAAGGGGGTGGGGGGGAGGCGAGGAGAGATTCCATGCTGCTTATCCTGAATCTTTGGTGAGAAGTAATATATATTTATATATGTGTGTGTGTGTATATATGTGTGTATGTTATGTGTGTGTATTATATATATATATATGTTTTTCTGAAGGAAACATTACACTGACAAAAGCATCCAGTAACCCCATTAGCTAAAGCTCTTAAGGACAAGCAATACCTTAATGCTGATTAAATCTAAAAGAGATGATGAATCTAGGACTGACCAGAAACTGACTCCCCAGATAACTAAGGACGGGCCCTCATCAAGTTTCATTTAGAGTTGGGAAAAAAAAAAGCTTTTAAGTTAAATAGGCTTATATTCTAGTAATTACATAGCCGAGCAATTTAGGTCCTGGGATAGAGTCAGTGAAACAGAAAGCAAGAACTGGCAGCTAGAGGCAAAATAAGCCCCCCTTTAACAACGTCTCTGGTGTTTTTTAATGGAGACCAAGGGAGGGACAGGCGTAGAGCTGGCAATTTGTAGTACAAAAATGGATGCTTAATTCATGTCTTGATTTTAATTAGGTGATTCACCGGATTTCTCCTGGATTGAAACAAAAGACTTATAAGCCAAAAGGAATTTTTTTTCTTTAAAAAAAAAAGACCAATACAAAACCCTGCCCACTTTGATCCTTTCTGCCACTGTTTCAAAAATAGTGTTTACTGGGGGGTGAAGAGAGGTTGGGGGAGGAGGGAGGCAAGACTATTTTTCCCCACCTCAATTCATAACCGAAACAGGCAAAGCCTTTCACTTCTGGGCTGGAAAGGCGCTCCCCCCTCCCCCCCACCAAGCCCTCTTCCTCGAACAAGCCCTTTTGTAAAGCAGGAACCGCTACAAAGCTGACGGCCCTGGTGCTCGCCTGCCTGCCGGCCTGCCGGCCTCCTGCTCCGTCCACCCGCCTGCCAGCCCGCCCCCCAGCCTGCCTTCCTCTATAGTTTCAGACTCTCTCATTATCTAAGCCGACGTATTGTTTACTTGCAATTTGGGACGGTGAAGGGAAAGCAGCCAAAGAAAACAACGACGGTACAGGACACCCCCCTTCCCGGTCCCCGGGCCACCAGCAACACCAACCCCGCTGCTACCAACCCCCAGCCCTCCCCCCCCTCCACACACACACACACAACACACACCACACACACACACACAACACACACACACACACACACACACACACACACACCCCTCCCTCCCGCCCCATCTCATCTCCCCAGCAAGTCCGCTTACCTGCTTTTCCCCTATATTGCAAAAAGACGGCGGCGGCGGCTGCGAGATCTCAGCGGAGCCGCTCGCTCGGCTTTCCCAGGGCTGGTGGACTGATGGAGCTGGATGGATGGATGGATGGATGGAAGGAAGGAAGGAGGGAGGGAGCGAGTTCTTCTTGCAGAAGTGGAGTGGAAGGGGGGGAGGAGAAGGGGGTGGGACAAGGTAATCTTTTTTTCTTTCTTTCTTTCTTTTTTTTTAATGCGCGGCTCTATTGGTGGGTCGGGTGCCCCCCAGTGAAGTGGCCGCCCGGCCCAGGAGCAAAGGGTTCAGTCTCAGTCCTCTTTCTCTTCCTCCTCCTCCTCCTCCTCCAGCTTCGCTCGAGCAGCTGCAAGGCTGGCTGGTTGGCTAGCTCTGGGGCCCCCGCGAGCTGTTCGGCTTCAGGCGCGGCAGCGGCGACTGCTGCAGTCGCTGCTGCAAGTTTGGCAATGTGGCTTCACTTTGTATATTCGGCACCCCCCCCCGCCCTCCCGGGCCCCCCTTCCTCCTCCTCCTTCTCCTCCTTCCTTCCCTCCCTCACTCGCTCTGGTCTGGCGGAGGCGGAGGCGATTGCTGAGATCCAGAAAGCGGCGGCGGCAGCAGCGGAAACAACAACAACAGCCCGGGCGGGCGGCTGGGCGGCTGGGCGGGCGGGCGGGCAGGCAGGCGGAGTCCCTCGCAGGCCACTCAGAGCAGCCTTCCGCAGGAACGCAAGCACGAGGAGTGGAGCGAGCGGAGCTGGGGGCAAGCCCAACAGCCGGGTCGAAGCAGGGCTGCCGCTGCTGCTGGTGTCCGTGCTGCTGCCGCTGCCGCTGCCGCTGCTGCCTCTACTGCTGCTGCCGCTGCCCGGCTCGAAGGCGGCGCTGGCCCCTAGCCCGCTCGCGCTCTCCCTCCGCGGCTCTTACACATGTGTTACTGACAGAGCAAAATCCCAACTACTCTCCAGCTCAGCCGCCGACGTCAGCGCCCCTCAGCCACTGCGCGGCCGGATTGTTCAGGCGGAATAATAAAACCTGCCAATCCGGGGGAGGACAAAGGGATGACTGAAACCGGAGGCGGGGGTGGGAGGGGGGAGGCGAAGGGGAGGGAGGAAAGAGAGAGAGGTGGAAGAGAAGAAGTGGAGGGAACGAGGGGGAAAGGAAAGGGCAGTATCAGGTGGAAAACGACAGCAGCAGCAGCAGACAGCAGGGACCCTCGCTGCTCCTCTTTGCTGCTGCTGCTGCTGGTGCTGCTGCTGGTGGATGCTCGCTGTGCCCAGAGGACTGAAGGAGGCTGGAAGTGGTCTCTCACCTGCCCACGCTGGCTGCGTGTCCGAGCCAGGGACGCTTACTTGTACTCAAGGATTTCGGGGGCAGCCCCATACTTCCAGTCTAGGCCCTGGGAAAACTTTAGCATCTCTCACAGCAGCCACTTCTCTATCCCCTAAACGGGCGAGGGGGGTGTCCTCAAGCTCCAATACGGTAGTTTTCTTGTTGTCCCAGGAGCAAGGGACAGTGAAGTTCACACACACACACACACACACACACACAGAGTTGTTAACTTGGATGTCTGGGGTTCAGAAACTTAAAGGGAAGTTTGGTTAACGGAAAAATAACTTCTAAGAGGAGAAACTTTTTTTTTTAATCTCTCTTGACCCAAACATAAACCAAGGCACATAGTAGGCTCTCAGGGAATGCTCAATAATGATCCTGCGCTTATGGAGGAAGCTGAAGAAATCTTATGGAGGCGACAGCTGAGCATGCCTTCCTTAGCCTGCCACCCAGCTTGCTGTGAGGAGGAGAGGAGCCAGGCATCCAGAAGCAAAGTTTGGAACAATAAGGCCAGATTAGCAATCACGAATGCTTTAGAGAATAAGGAAGCTCACTTTCAATATAAATCATATGTTTGGAGGCAATGTTCTCAGCATGTTAGAGCCCAGGAACACCCACAGTCAGAGAACCTGCAAGTGGGTCCCCCTTCCCTCTACCTCCTGCTGTCAGCTTCTAAAGTTTCAATTCAGTATTCAACTTTACACTGCAAAAGAGGTCATAAAAGTCCCATTTGCTGGGCCAATATTAGGTCTAATTGTTCATAGAAAGTTATGGAGGGATGGTCCTGGGAAAATCGCTGTGGAAGGACAAAGGCTGTGGTTTAGTAGATGAATCTGGGCCTTAGTGTCAGACAGCTAGATCTGACTCCTGAGCTCACAGTTCTTAAGTGATATTAGGCAAGGCCTCTTACCCCTCTGTATCTCAGTTTCTGATAGGACTAGGTGATGGTAATTTCCCTTTGGACTATAACCTCTTATCACCCTTTTAAGGAAATGGAATGAAATCAGCCCGGTGGGATAAATTTATCTCTTCCATACTCTGTTTCTGATGAGAAGACCAGAAAATCGACCAAAGAACCCAGTCAGAAGGACTCTCTTTCCAAGCCACAATTTTACTATCTGCAAGTTTTATAAAATTCAGGCTTCCAAAGAAAAAGCAATAATATCTGAATGGTGACTATGCACCAAAAATAGCAGAAAATGGTTTAAAATAAACAACTTCAGTAACCTAGATTTCAAGCTAAAAGGGAAGTTATTTGGTTCAACTTTTTCATTTTCCAGATGAGCAAGCTGAGAGCCAGAAAAGTGCCCAAGATCTTACATAGTGAATGGCAGAGGAAGGATTCAAACTCAGGTCCTACGAATCCTCATCTGGCATACTTTGCATTATACCATATTACAAAGTGTACAGAAGGTTCTACCAGTTACCTAAATTAACACTCTTCAGTTAACCTAAAATATCACAGATGTTGAAATTTGTTCATCAGTATCAAAACTCGTAATATTAATTCCTTTAATTTTGGACTGGACCTGTGCTGAGGAAGTGCCCTCAGGTTGGTATCTTCTCTGCAACTGACAGTCTTACAAGAATTAGAAGTTAGTAAATCAGTTAACAAACATTTATTGAGAGCTTATTTTGTGCCAGGCACTGTACTAAGTGTTCAGGATAGAAAGAAATGCAAATGCCTGGTCCCAGCCCTCAAAAAGTTCACATTCTAATGAGATAAGACAGCACATTGAAATCTGTGTGCATAAAATAGAACCACATGGATAGGCTCACATAGCCAGTATGTGTCAGAGGTGGGACAGTGAGCTCAGATCTTCCATGGTTCACTCTGCCATGGTTATGATGGGCAGCGATGTGATTTTAAGGAGTTCAATAATGTAGAAATTGAAGACAGCTCCCTAAAATCTCCAAACCAAAACCCCCATTCGCTCTGTGACTGTCTGATTATGAGAAGGCTCAGACAAAACAAACAGAAGAGAGAATTCTATGTACATCAAAGTAGCAGATCTTAATTTCCTAACTCAATTTTTCCCATGTAAATAATTTACCAGCATAAAAGTGAGATAACACCAGTTCATGATGAGGGGTACAATTAAATTTAGGCCTATAATGAAAAACACATTTCAGGTATATTTCTCAAGCAAAATGCCCTCCAGCAAGGTGAGAATGCAAGCCCTTTTCAGGTTTTCACTAGCCAACCGCTGAGGACCAGTTAGGCTACCGGAAGGGTCCAGGCAGATGTGGCTTCTTCTGTGATTCTTCAAGCAAGCTAAAAGGGACCTCCTGGTTTGCTCCTGGATTAAAGGATGTTCAGTCCCTCTGGTCTGAGGAGTAATATTTCCACCCACAATGTGGAGGGAAGTGTTTTTACCAGAGATGTTTGTTTGCTGAGGTTGTGATTGCATAAATACAAAAGAGATAATGGTTAACGATGTCTCTTCAGAGGCATCTGGAGTAAATCAGTACACGGTAATCAAAATCCAGGTGTACTTTAACCAGAGCGCCACCTCTGGGTAGTCTTTATTTCTGCAGATTTAATCTTCACAAGGACTTTCTGATCTATTCTAGAGGAGCTATAAAAGTTTGTAATCTGAAAGTCCTTTCTGGGGTGCAGTGGTGCTGCAGAAAAGTTAAATACACAACACACACACACACACACATATATACCCAGGCTTGTTCCTTTAAAACAGGGAAGGTTTACCTATGAGGCCATCTCAAAATTCAAAATGATGGAAAATTATATCTATAACAATAATTCCTATAGATCTAATTCATATATCAAATTAATTGCAATCTAAAGAATTACAATTTACTTCAATGATTATAGTATTAGTTATATTATGTAAATTTTATATTTTTATAAATTATTAAATAATTGAGAGGTAGTCTGGCAGAGGAGATAAAATGCTAGACCTGCAGTCATGAAGTCCTAGGTTCCAGTCCTGCCTTAGATGTTTATTAGCAATCAGATCATGAGTAAATCGGTTAACCCACCTGAGTCTCAGGCATCCCTTTAAGACTGAGCTATATAGAAGTCATTGTGTCTGGGGGAAGATGTCTTACGTGAACAAAACCACACCTATTTGACAGCATAAAATAATTATGCATTATCGCTCGATGCAGGTTAGGATGATAACTCCTTTTCCATCATTCAGCATAATCAACTCCAAGTGAGACCGAGGGTCCCTTGCCCTAGGGCATGTGTTATGTATCCCTTTGTATGACAAACCCCTTCAGCAATGTGATGAAGTCCATGGACTCCTTCTCAGAATTAAGTTTTTAAATGTATTTAATACATAAGATTACAAAGGAAACTGAATATATTGAAATAGTTATCAAAAAATATTTTAAAGAGACCAAATTTATGGACCTCAGGTTAATAACCCCTGGCCTAGAGGGTCATAATTTTAAAACTGGAACTGACCTGAGAAGTTATATAGTCCAACACACTCCCCTTCCACAATCTGCCCCCCCCACACACAGAGGGATGCCAAACTGAATTCTTATTGTTACTAAATTTGATTTCCCTGATCATAGGATCATAAATTTAGATGTGGAAGAGACCTTAGAATCTATTAAGTTCCATTATCCCTTTTGACAGACAGATAAACTGAAGCCTGGAGAAGTTGACCTACCCAAGGTCACAAACTAAGTAACAGAGATAGGATTACAGCATCTCCAACTCCCAGTTCTACGGCACCAAATTACTTCCATTATAAATTTAGGTTCTCTTCCACCACCACTCTTTTTTTCAAGGTAGAAGACCTGGGTTCAAATTTTGCCTCAGTTATATCCGACTGATCTTGGCCAATTCACTTAATTCCTCTGGGTGTAAATTTCCTCATCTGTAAGATGAAAGAGTTGTACTCCTGAGGTCTCCAGCTAGTGATCAGATAACCCTATGAGGATGTAAATCAAATTTAGCAGCAGCATAAGAACTCAATTTCACCTTCCTGTTATTCTCCCACCTTTTCCCCTTGTTGCCTCTGGTTTCCTCCCTTGTTCTTTGCTATTATTTTCCTACTCCTCTTCTTTATACTTGTGATCTCTTTTCCTCTAGCTGGTTCTTTCTAGGTAAAGCAGTTCTTCCTGAGCATCCCTTTCAGCCAGCCAGAGACTCAAGGCATCTCACTGTCTGGGCTGCCTGCCTGGCCGGCCCTGAGATGGCCACGGCGGGCCCTGAGATTGATGTGGCAGCAGTGAAGACAAAAAGCCATTGGCTGTTTCTAGACAAGAAGTCTTTTACACAAAGTGCAACATTGTTGCTAAAAAACTTGTTCTTTGGAAATAACAAATGATGGAGCTGCTTTCCCTGTTGCCACTAGAGTCAAAGGACTGTGGGAGAAGGGCTTTGCATAGGTAGGCAAAGAACAAAGGCTTATGGGAAAACAGACAAAGACGTGGAAGTGACTTTGCCTGGCTCCACTTGCCTTTAGAGAAAGAAGCCCGGGTGGGTGGGGTGGAGAGTGGGAGTATTAAAGAGACTTCAAAAAAAAAAAGTTCTAAATCCAACAGTTTCTGTGAAAAGACAAAGTGTTCCCCCCTTTCTAATTGACAGACTCACGTCTGTGAATTTTGAAAGGCAGCTAGTAAGACAGAAAAAGGATTGCATTTGGAGACAATCAGGAGACCTGAGATTTAGTCCTGGCTCTAGCACTTAGCTAAGTAACCCTGGGTTATTTTGCCCTGCTTCAGTTTCTTCACTTGTGAAATGGGAATAATATTTATACTCAACCTCTATTACAGTTACACTCAAGAGGTAGTGGGGTGGGGAGGTCCTTGAGTCAGTAAGACCTAGGTTCAAGTTTAGCCTCTGATACTAGGCTATCCTGATTCCTCAATGCCCTGTGAGATTACTCTCTGAGACTATAATCAGACAGCAGGTATTGCTGCTATTTGCTATAGGGAGTTTCCTGATGGAAGTATTCCGCTTTAACAGTGAAATCCCAACTGCTGTTTTGAAAAATTACATTATCCATCTCACAAGGAAAGTATTTTATAAATCTTAAAGTATGAAATAAATGCGTTGCTAAATAAATCCATTCTTTATATCAGCACACTGTGAGGAGAAACTGAAGCCCAAAAAGGTTAAGGAATTTGCACAAGGTCATAAAGTTAATAAGTAGCAAGTGGATAGCAGGAGACTTAACTTTTTTTTTTGTTTGTTTTGGTGAGGCAATGGGGGTTAAGTGACTTGCCCAGAGTCACACAGCTAGTAAGTGTTATGTGTCTGAGGTCATATTTGAACTCAGGTCCTCCTGAATCCAGGGCCGGTGCTCTATCCACTGCACCACCTAGCTACCCCTTATTTCCCCTTTTTGATAAACAATAAAATAGATCTTAAATGAGTACCCAGGAAAGTGGTTGATAGCTGTGGAAACTCAGTATAGCTAATAATAATAGCTAACATCCATATAGCACTTATTATGGGCGGAGCACCGTACTAATGCAGTGTATAATTATTATCTCATTCAACCTTCACAACAACTTTGGGAGGTAGATGCTATTATTATCCCCATTTTATAATTGAGAAAACTGAGGCAGATAGAGTAGCTAAGTGACTTACCCAGGGTCATATAGGTAGTTAAATGTCTCAGGCAGGATTTGAACTCAGGCCTTCCTGACTTCATTGCTGTATCCACTGTATTACTTGGCTGCTTTGATGTGAGTGCAGTGAGAAATCAAACATAAGACGTATACCTCTTGTTTCTTAATTATATTAGGAACTTAGTTTACGATACTGGAGGCCTCTGAGGAAGGTCAGAAAGCTAATAACTTACTAGTCATTGTCAATGAATAAAAGAAACATTAGCCAGCATTTTGACGGACCTCAGAGGTCTACCCGGAATATATTGACAGATGAATGCCTTATCTTGTCAATTGTTACCAAGGGGGAAATGAGAATTTAAAATGGCAAAACTCAGTCATGGAAACTGCAAGGAAATCCTGATACAAAATGGCATTTCACAGTGATGACATCATGGAAAAATAGGCCTTGGTTTCCTTATATGCACCAGTTCATCGTAAGCATTCCAGTACAGAATGATGTTCTGCATATCTATCTCTCACTCAGTGGTTAATCTAGTAGACTGTAAAAATAAGTTTATTGTATTCTCAATTCAAAAGGCAGCGTTGTATAGAAGATTGAGATCTAGCCTTGGAACTAAGAGGAAATGAATTCAAATCTTCTCTCTGAAGCAAATTAGCTATGTCACTATGGGCAAGTATTTTATTTTTCAGTGTTTCAAGGAACTCTTCACCACCAAGTCTTCTCCCAAAGACAGAAGTTCTAGATCAGTTGCCAATCTGCATGAGAGAAGTTCCCAATGCTGATGAAATCATAAATCTGGACCCCCCCCCAAAAAAAAGCCCACAAAGAAAGAAAAAACCTTAGATTGGGTCTTTAAATTAAATTAATTAATTAAATGAAATTAATTCCTTAAAGTTTGAGGAAAAGCTTTTGCATAGATAAATTTCATGCTTATAACATTTTTAAAGTAAATATGCAGATTTCCAAGGTTGTGTGCATATGCATGTGTATAAATGTGTTGCTTACAGCCCAGAAGACATATTGAAACTGCACAGAATATTATACAGGTATTTTGGAAAATTGCAGATTTGGGGAGGTACTTCTCAGAAGACATGATTTCCTTAATCCTGATTCTACCAATATGATTTTTGGTAAATTGCTCAACCTCTGAAGACTTCATCCCGTTTTGTCAGCCAGAAAATAAGAACAGTTACTAGAGATCTCCCAAAGGTCCCTTTGTTGCTCTCCATCTATGATGCTAGGACCTTCAAGGCCCCTTCAAATACAACATAACTCGGTGCGATTCAATCGGTTGTAAACTTGTTTGTTAAATGTATCACTAATGGCTCATTTTTTTTTCCTTCAGGTACACAAGCTTGTCGTGGCCAAAGCATGAAATAGGGGCCTTAAAGATCCAAAGGACAGAAGCCGCAACTTCCTTGCTCAATGTCCCTTTAATCATAGCATCGATCTAATTGAAGCTTTTCCCTTCCATGTAAATTTGTGCCGAAATGTAATTTTAGGGAGGAAAATACTGATTTTGATTTACTCACAGACCAAGAAAACACTGATGAAAATGTTGATTACATTTACTCCTCCTGTTGTAATGAATGACCACATCAGAAAAAGGGGGAGCCTGGTAGGCAGCTGTCTATAAACTTGAAAAATACACATTTCTATTCCATACAGTACCATAAATTTTTAGAATAAAAAGAACAACCAGATATGGATTTAAAAAAAATAATAATAAAATTGGCTAACTCAATTGACTAAAATGTGTTCCCTCCATGCAGAGGTATACATTATAACGTCATCACTCATATTTCTGAGCATCAATCAAATTTTATAATAAAATTGTTTTTGATGAATCACTACCAGCCTCTTTTCTAGCTCCAAAACATCAAAGGAGAAAGCAAATTTGTCAATTTCTCTATCTGATAAGAAATCACTGAAAACATATTTAAGACCCTTATTCTAAGATGACAATTTTCCCCTCCCCCTTCCCTATCCAGGATCCTTAAAGGGAAACAGTGTAAGCAAAGCTATTTTCAAATTTGGGGAATCATCCAAAGAATCAACTCAACTTTCTTTGCAGTTCCTTCTCTCAGCGCCATCTGCTGTGATCTTTGCCAGCCAGCCCACAGAGAAGTCATTCTGGAACAATACTCTGGAAACAATTTGCTTCAAAGAAGGAACAAAAACTTAAACAAGTCCACCTATGTATGTGTTTGTTCTAATTAGTGGGTGAAGCCATCCAAGCCAAGCAACCAGATGCTGCTCTCCGCTCAGATGACAAGGAAAGTTGCTTAGAAATGCTTGCTTACAACCTCCATCCAGTAGTAAATCCTCAAATATTATTAGAATATCTGCCTGTTATCGTCCCAGTCAGGGAATGAAGTATTGACTATTTCTCATGGCCAGGAATCCTCTATACGACACTTCAGTGAAGTTTTGATTATTTCTAGAAGTCGCTCTAATTTACAGAAGAACCTTTCTGATTGATCTCCCTCTCCCTCTTCCTATTTTGTACCTATCAGTAAACAGGATAGGTATGGATGGCTTCAACAAGTTATAGCTACCATCAAGAAGATTTCATCCCTTCAATTGCTTCTTCTTTTCTTTTCCTCCAGTTGGGTTTCTATTAGAATAACAGCTCAATTTCCCAAGGGTTTTATCACAAGTCTTTTTCTCTAGGGAGTTTGGAATAGCCAAGAGAGATAGCAGACTGTGCATCCCCATTGCTCTTATAATTATTTAAATTGTATAGGGCACTGGCAGTTGCGCTGTTTTGACAACCCTTTGAACACAACGAGCAGATGTGTGGGATGAGAAGAATGGCTGGAGAGATTAAAAGAATTCGGAAATATGCAGAGGTGAAGGTGCATCAGAACAATGGAAAAAATGACCAAAATGACAGGTTTAGGCAGACTAGGTGGGTCTCATTTGGAGAAATGTCTATTGTGTATTTTATGTAAAACTTGCATAGATTCCAACTGGTGGGGCATGATGACCAGGAAGCTGCCTTGGGGTAGGAACTGTTTGTTTTGTATCCCCAGAACCTAGGGGATTCAGCCTTCCAGAATAGGAAATACTTAACAGCTGCTTGTTTACTTCTTCAGCTGAAATGAATGGAATCGAACTTTCAACTCACCATCACATGGTTCATTAAAGAATAATGCCCAAAAGTTACAATAACTTACCTTTAATTTTCATCCCATTTTCCTTCTATATCATTTTTCATCATTCTCCCAATTTGATCATTTCTCACAGTGGGTTCTACTGGATCAATAGTTTCTTTTATTTCTTTTCCAAGTTTGCATCCCTATTAAGTCTCTAATATGTTATTTACTCCAATACAACTGGGAAAAAAGTTAGCTTTTTAAACTCTTCAAGTATACCATGTAAAAATCAAATAAAATATACCATGTAATTCAGCAAAACTTTTCTTAATACTTTTGAGTTTAATAATTATTTTTTAAACCTTTAATGCACCAATATTTTTGAATTGGAGAGGAACAAGATGATGATGGTGGTGGTGGAGATGATGCTGATATCCAGCATTTATATAACACCTTAACATCGTTGAGGCACTTTACATGCTTCATCCCATGCAAGAGTCATATCAAACCTGTGAGATGTGCTCTTTGGGAATGATTATCCCTCTTTTGCAGATAAGAAAGATGAGTTTCAAAAAAGTACAGTGACTTTCCCATGGTCACCCAGCTAATAATTGTCAGAGGAAGGATTTGAACCCAGGGTTTCTTGACTGCAAATGTATTACTCTGTTCCACAAGGTTCAAGCTTTGCTGACCATAGGAAAAGTCACAAAGCTTCTCAGTGTTCCATCAATGTACTAAGAAGGGAAGATACAGATGAATTGCTAGCCTGCATAAGTGGAAGGCATTCCTATACTGGGAGTTCCAGGCAGAGATGAAATCAGACTAAAAAAAAGAAGAAGAAGAAGAAGCATTTTTAAAACTCTCCATCATACCTGAATAGTATGTGCAGCAATCCACTGCGTGAGAGAATGGCTGTCTCTTTTGCCAGAATCATTTTGGGGAAAAACTTGACTGAATACTTGGCTCAAGGAAAATCATTCCTCCTTCATTTTATCTTAATTTAGTAGCTTCTAGCAGTCATCTAAACAATCTTAAAATTAAAAGATAATGTTAATGGAAAAGAATGTTGTCATAGGATAATGGTTTCCTGCTGCTAGATTAATGCTGTGGCAATAATGCTAGAGCATTTATTGAAAATAAAGGAGAAGACAAAGCCTGGAGATTTATTCGGAAGGCAGGTGTCATGGAGCCGGTGACACTGTTGTATTACAATTACTTTGTTACATTTTTGCCAAATAACTGATGGAGATGCAATCAGTTTTCCTGATGGATGTCGGGGCAGCAAAGTGACATTTGTTCATCTTCCCATCACTGGAGAGTGGAATTGTACCTGGCTTGGGAATTGGGTTTATTTTATGATTCTTCCAATCATAAGGCAGATTCTGGGGGTAGTGCCACTTAAACACACACACACACACACACAAACATACACATACACACACACACACACACACACACAAACCCAAAGCAAAAATGCCTCTGACTGAATTTATTTCCTATAAAATAGGGAGGTCCAATGATGTTGTTAGTTCTTTTGTATCAGCATTATTAGGTTGTCCACGTGTTGGCCACACTAGATAGCTCCTGCATTAGCCAACAGGGATGATGTAAAATAATGACCTGTTCTTTTGGACCCTCCTGACCTCACTTGCCCTGGACCTGTCTTTTAGCACTTGTGTTTGAAATGATCATGAGCCAATTCACCAGAGCCCACTAATCTTTTCCTGACGTAAATGGTAGGAAGTACCATTCAGTACCTGAAAGACTGGTGATTTCATTCATGTCAAGTCCCCTCCACTAATGCAAATGAGATCCCCCTAAAGTCTTTGGGAATGGCCAGGACTGAAAAAAAACAAATGAATCCAGAGTCCAGTAACCCATCTCGTGACAAACTCCTTTGCAAGTAGGGCTGATCCTCACATCAACAGCCGAACCACACTCAAAAGCCTTTTCCACCACTTATTCTCTGCTTTGAGAGCCTTTGCTAGCCCACCGTTAGTTCCATGCCATGATGTGGCCCTGAAGAAGGTGTCAGTGGACATATTCCAATCTCCAGGATATGCCAACCTCATACTCTTTCTCAATGTGAACAATGGTATCATGTTTACACATCCTTCAATTGCAAAGCCAGAACTAGGGTGGAGAGGTCGACGTTTTACCGTAGGACGACTAACTTAGAATTTGCTTTGTGTATAAAAACCTTTAGTTATAATCCTGCTCATTTTCCAGCCTATCAAGGATACCAGGTTCATTTGTTTGTGTTACATGAAGCAGTTACGTTTAGGTAGACTCATGATCTCACCAATGGGAGCACTCCTTCCACCAGGGGACAGCTAGGTGGCGCCACAGTGCAATGAGTGCTGAGCCTGGAGTCAAGAAGACTCATCTTCCTGAGTTCAAGTCTGGCCTCAGACACTTACTAGTTATGTGACCCTGGTCAAGTCACTTAATCCTATTTGCCTCAGTTTCCTCATCTGTAAAACGAGCTGGAGAAGGAAATGGCAAACCACTCCAGTATCTTTGCCAAGAAAACCCCAAATGGGGTTATAAAGAATCAGATATTACTAAAAAATAACTAAACAACGACTCTCTACCATGGCAGCTAGCCACTCTTCAATGACTTCTCATTCCGTTTTATTATTGTCCATGCCCCTCCATGAGTTGTTCAGAGAGTATCTACTCGGTACACTGAAGGTCTTCTTCTATGAATATCTTTCTGTTTCATGGCTATCAGGGCCATCCTCGATCTGTCCATCTGTTATCCCTCTAAATGGCTCCGTGATGGCCAATCCCTCCCTTTCTAGTCACACAGATCATAGGTATCTTTTCAATAGCTTCACAAATGTAACTCATGACATAATTGATTATTATTCTGGCTAAGGTGAACGCTCCAGGGCATGAACAACATGTCTAGCAAAGCTTTTACAAGAGAGGACCTTCCTTTGCTACGTCTGTTGTGTGAGGGAAACAGATTCTCCAACCCTTGCACAATCCTAATGAGTGATTTAACTAACGTGAGTTATTTACTCTGGGCTCCAGCTCATAGGTTGGAGAACCAATCAGCCTGGTTATTCTTATTAGCAACACTTTTATTAATAATCCTGGGATTTATGGGACTTAAAACTGGAGGCTTCATATGACCTGAGCTATGGGATTTTTTTTCCATTTGTTGATTTGTATGACTTTTACATCCTACACTTACATATTTGGAGACTTAGTCCCCTAGAGGTTGCTTATAACCATTTAAGCATTTTGCTGCAATTAGACCGCATTGTCATCAAATGATAGGTTTCCCTGGCTCTTGGTTTTGTGACCCATTGTTACAAACAACAAAGGACATGCTCAACTGGAAAGTTAGATCGAAACCATGAATTTTCCACACATTACTTTGTTATAAAATCAAAACCAGGATAGAAGAATAAGCATTTATTATCTGCCTACTATGTGCCAGGCACTACTCTAAATGTTATTATTATTATTGTATTTATTATTGTCATATTAATTATTATTATTATTACTTTATGACCTCACTTGATGTTCACAGCAAACCTGGGAGGTAGGTGCTATTATCCCCATTTTATAGGTAAGGAAACTGAAGCAGACAGAAATGAAGTGACTTGCCAAGACTCACATAGCTGAAAGTGCTTGAAGCTGGGTTTGAACTCATGTCTTTCTGACTCCAGGCCCAGTGGTCTATCTATTTCAATATCCTAGGAGAAGACCTGGACCTGTGATTTCATTAGTAGAAGGAATGCTCTGGTCAGGAATTTCTCTCTATCAATACAGATTGGCACCTTTTCTCCTACTTGAGAGTTGCCTGTAGCACTGAGAAGTCAAGTGACTTGCTGAGGGTCACACAGCCAGGATGGATCAGAGGTCAGACTTGAACCTAGGCCTTCCTGGCTTTGGGGCCTGCTCTCTGTGCACTGAGTCACACTGTGTCTCATCTTGTTATCAGAAAAACTTGGTATCTCCACAGTCTGGGCAAAACCAGTGCCATGAGAATCTTCCTACCTACTCTTGGAGTACATAGGGTTCTTTTTAGATAACTAATTACCTAAAGCACTGATTATCAGTTAGTCATACAATATTAACTGGCAAATGATTTCCTTCATCACCGAGAAGCTCACCATGCCAAAGTATTCTGAAACCAAGTCAAGATGTTGCCAAATAAAAACATAATTAATTACATGTTTTTCCTCCGGAGGCAAAGTAGGCACCTGCTTTGGAGCCTAGGCGTTTATCAGAAACACAGTTAACACGATTTGAGTAAATCCACAGAAGTTAGGGCTGCTAGGTGGCACAGTGGATAGAGTGCCAAGTTTGGAGTCAAGTAAGACTCATCTTCAGCCTCAGACACTTACTAGCTGTGTGACCCTGGGCAAGTTATTTAACCCTGTTTGCCTCAGTTTCCTCATTTGTAAAATGAACTGGAAAAGGAAATGGCAAACTACTCCAGTATCTTTGTCAAGGAAACCCCAAATGGGGTCATGAACAGTTGGACATAACCAAAATGACTGAACAATGACATAGAAGTTAAGAGACATTGTGGCCATATTTTGGAGGAGAGAGTGTGGAGACAAAATTTGGCAGCCAAAAGGCCTCCAATAGACATTAACCCATCCTTTGCTGCTTTTCCTTCCCGTGGGTCACAAGCCCTCCTCTTTTGCCTTTGTAGCTGCAGTCCCAACGTGGCCCATTAAACATTGCTTAGTTACTCAGTCCAAAGGGATGGCATCTCCTGACTCCCTGGAACCCTGCCTCCATGGTTAGCAGTAGTGCTCCTGAGAGGAGGGGCTGGGACTGACATTCTTATCTCCATGGTTTAGATCAAAGAATGATAGTAAGCTTGAACTCTACAGCTGGGCCTGCAGTCCACCTCCTCTCAGCTCAGAGCCTGTCTCCGTAGGATGAAAGTGGAGCCCGTAGAAGCAGGACCCATTAATCAGCAGGCAGAGAAGGGCAAGGGGGAGAACTCTGTGTTAGCAGTAGGGGAGGACATAGGTTCAAATCCCAACCCTGCCACTTGCTACCTCTGTGACCTTGGGCAAATCGCTTATTCTCTGTGAGTCTCAGTTTCCTCTTTAGCAAAATGGAGTTGGGTTAACTGACCTTTGAGGTATCCTCTAGCTCTGGATTAGTGATTATGTGATTATGTGACCCCTAAGGTCCCTTTCAGGTCTAAATCTATGGTCCTATAATCCATTTATAGAATTCCTCCTCTGGGGAAGGGAATACGCATTTATTAAGCACCTACTATATGCCAGGCACTGTGCTAAGAACTTTACAAATATTGTCTCATTTGACCCTCACAACAACCCCCGGAGGTAGGTGCTATTATGATCTCCATTTTACAGATAAAGAAATTGAGACCCAACAGAAATCAAGAGCTTTGCCCAATGTCACAACTCTAGTAATTTCTGAGGTGAAACTTGAACTCAGGTCTTTCTGACTGCAGAGTCAGCATTCTATCTTGCCCAAAGCCAGATAGCCAATAAATATCTGGGACAGGAATATGAACTCAGGTCTTCTTGACTCCAAGTCCAGGACTTCAACCCATCCTGCCAGCTAAAATAAATAAGGAAGAATAGTTTTGAGACTTCTAAAAGAAATGCATGATTGGGTTTGGCATCAGTAACAGTATACAGCTAGGTGACGCAGTGGATAGAAAGCTGGGGTCAAGTCTTGCCTCAGACACTTCCTAGCTGTGTGACCCTGAGCAAGTCACTTACTGTTGGCTTGAGTTTCCTCAACTATAAAATGGGAATAATAATAGCACCTATGGGGGCAGCTAGGTGGCTCAGTGGATAGAGCACCGGCCCTGAAGTCAGGAGGACCTGAGTTCAAATCTGGCCTCAAACCAAACACTTGACAAGTACTAGCTGTGTGACCTTGGGCAAGTCACTTTAGACCCGATTGCCTCACACACACACACACAAAAATAATAATAGCACCTATCTCCCAAGGTTGTCATGAGGATCAAATGAGCTAATATTTGTAAAGTACTTAGCACAGTGCCTGGCACATAGTAGGTGCTTAATAAATGCTTTCCTTTGACAAACATTTATTAAGTGCCTATTAGATATCAGGCATTGTGCTAAGTTTGGGGGATATAAAGTCAAGTCAACAAGCATTCATTAAGCATTTACTATATTCCAGGACTGGGCTAAGTGCTAGGGATACACAGGTAGGCAAAAGAAAAGGAGAAAGAGATCAAAGGAGGCTTCAAGGTCACCTGTGACCTAAGGGAAAAAAATGATCTGTGGTGTGGTCATCATGGCCAATTTTAGCTGCCTAATGACTTGGAAAGAAACCGAAAGTTTTAATCTTCTGATTGAAACTCATCTGATGAGAATGATTCATGAAAGGTTTCTAAGGTCAACTCAACCGAGTAAGTACTAATTTAGGGTCCTTGATAGCTGAAAGGAACCTGTAAGGTTCTAGTCTGATCTTCTGCTTTCAAAGATGTGGAAACTGAGTCTCAGAGAGGTCATGTGACTTACCCAACATCATACACCTAGTTAGTGGCCAAAGCCTCATTTCCACAACTCTAGACTCCACATTAATATGGTTTCTAATGACCCCATGGTACCTGCCACATGACCAGTGAATTCCAGGTCATGTATCCCTATTTATCAAGGATGAGTTGGGTTGGAGGGAGAAAAGATTAAGAAAGTGGAGTATCAAGTATTGACAAGTTCTCGTGAATGAATACTTATGAATAAGTAGGTAGGTAACAAGCATTTATTAAGTGTCTCCTATGTGTCAGGCATTGTACATGCCATGTACACGCCCCTGCACTTGGCTAAAGTTGGTTGGCCATACCATCTCTGAGCTTATCCATGGTTCCAAAAAATGTCTTGTTGGACAGGAAAGAATAGAAAGGTTACCCATTAGCAGTAACCTTCCCTGTGTCTCAGGTCCACCATCTACAATGAGCACTTCTGCTTCCGTGACACCAAAGGGCACCCTTCTTTAACAATGATCTTACTCCCATGCTTATTACTTTCAATTTGGGCACTTGGGCTCAGCCAAGTCTTGCTTATGCTTGCAGGGTTTAGCTTTGGGTGATTACATTGGGTTTTTCTTATTTTTTTACTTTCTATTTCAGAAGGCTATGGAAGCTACATTTTTGTTTGGTGGTGGTGGTGGTGGTGGTGGTAGGGAATCCAGAAAAGTAGGAGGCTATAAATTCTCAAAGTCCATCTGGTGGATACAAATATCTCTCTCTCTCTCTATCTCCATACCGTTGATAAGATGGAATGTACAACAGATTGGTAGTGAGGAAACTTGCCCTCTGCCATTTTGTTTTTTAACTCCTGGCTTTCTGTTTGTCTGGCTGTGAGCAATGGTGATATTTATTCACCCTATACAGTTATTAAAAGCCTTTTGATTGTGTTCAGCAGGCTTCAGCCCAACACAAAACCACTTATTAGGGCCCATACGGCCTTTTAAAAGAGTACTCCCTCCCCTGCCCCCGCCCGCCATGAATAAACTAGTTTCCGATTGGCTAGAATTGCAATTTAGCTTTTATCAGTAATTAAGGACGAGCCATCTAGCAAACTCATTAGTTTACACCAATTACCATTGGTAGATTAACTAATGATTCTGAGGAGCAAGTTATTTATTTCTAAACTTTTGAAGCATAATTGTTGTGTAAATCGGATAGCAGTGCAAATCTCTTCCATACGTTGGAGTTGGTAATTGAGAAATAAAATGGTTACCAAATGTCCTCTTTGTCCAGTTTTGTTCTGCAGTCGGGTCTCTCCTGGGACTCTTTAAAGTATAAGGAAAAAGTGATGTCAACAGCAACATACGCTGGGCCAAACTGAGCCAGGATTAATTAATAGAGATGAAGGGAAACACTAGCCCTTTCTTAACTCGGTGAGCATTTCTTAACTCGGTTGAGCAGCCCCCGAAGTTAGATATTGCATCGGAGATAACAGCCTATAGGACTGAGGAGGAGGGGACCAGTCCAAAGACTGACTGGTCATCATAAACCAAACCAAACAAAAAGAGGAGGGCAGAGGGTGATCATTGTATCTCCAGCATTTCCAGCGGGTCGTCTTTAAATTGGGGAACTCTCTGGAGCTTTCTGCTTTGAAGTTTAATATGTGGTTCTTCACATCAATATAACATTTTTAAGTGTGTTAAACAAATTAGTCTCTGGTTACAAAAGTTTCCAGACATTTGCAAGTTGCTGTTTAACTAAATTTAATACATGCCAGCGAAGTTGATCATGCTCATTTAGAAGAATGCACATTTGGAATGATTAATAAATAAGCAAGCCTCCTATTGCTTCAACCTCTGTGTTTATTTGAAGGCAATCTACTTTAAGAAGACATTAATATTCTTAGAATTATTATTAGAATAATTGCTTTTACTCTTCTCACAACGCATATTTTTTCTCATTTCCCTTCAGCACAGACAGCTTTTCACTCAGATATAAACTTGCTATTATTATTCCCCACCTCCCCCTCCCAAAACGAAGAATAGGAATTATACACTTTTCACTAAGGAATAATTAATTTGTCTCAAGTATTAGAACAGAGAACTGTAGAGTGACTTTGAATGGTAGTCTCTGAGGAGTGGCATTGTTTGTTCTATCCAGTTTTTAATGAGCTTTAGTAAATGGCCAGGAAAAATTACCTTCTTTCTGTAATATGAGAGAAGCGAAGAATGAAGGAAGCTATTGAATCCCTGATAGAAAAAGGAACAGCCATATGTGCACATGCGTGTACATATGCACACACATGTGCACACATGCAAACATATACCAGCACTTCTGTAGAGTAATGGGGTACTGTTCTCTAGACTTATTTGAAGAAAGGAGATCAGATTACTTGGTGCATTAAGGCAAAGGGATATCGCTCATTTGTATTTACTCTGAAATACTGATGGACCCATGATCTTATAAACGTGGTTACTCTCTCCGAAAACATGGATTAAAGCCCAGCTTGTGGACTTTTTGTCCAGGTCCTCTAGTACATTCATGTTGGGGGTTTACATCTCTGTGTGTGTGTGTGTGTGTGTGTGTGTGTGTGTGTGTGTTGGGAGGAGGGAGGGATAACAAATCATTACAGAACCTCCTAGATCATAACCATAATCACTCCAAAGAATCCCACTTAATTATCTATCTAGGAAAAGCCAAGTAGATAAAAAAATGTCTGTTGTCCATCCTAAGATATAAACAGTAAGATGAACAGTTCCTATAGCTGGCCCCCTAGTGCACTGATATTGAAAAGATACTGCTAATTTGTATTTATTATTGTTTTTGTTGTTGAATTAGAAGGGTTAAGTTGTCTATCCTCTGGAGCTTGAGAAGAGCCATATTTCTATTTCTATAAAAACTCCATCATTTTCCCTTTCCTTACTCATATTGTTGAAACAGAATTGGAACCGAGAAGAGAGGCAAAAGTTTTTGACTAGCAGAAATGAGTGAAAGCCTCCTTTTTCCTACGGAGAGGGTCATTGGACTCCACACAAAAGAATCCCAAAGCCTGAGAGGTCCTCCTCCAATGGAGCCTCATCCCAGTGACTTTGACAAGTAATTCTCATGTTACCCTAGGCATGTTTGTCTGTGAAGTAAGTTTCTCTCCTTCATTTGTTTCCTGGCTGCCTGGCAATAAAAGAAAATCTCTGTCTTCCAAAAGTGTCCTGGATGGCTTCCCATAGATCTCCCACGTTTTTGAAGATCAGTACAAGGAAGGGGAACAGGTTTACCAAATTAAAGAGTTGGAAAGGACCTTGGAGACCCTACAGAGTGTAGACCAACTTCAATTCCCCCCTGAAACATCCTTGGTGAGTGGACATCAAGCTTCTACATAAAGATTTCCATTTAGGGGGAAGTCCACTACTAACTAAGAAAGACTATTTCGTTTGGGGACAGCTCTAAATTTGCCTCTGTACAACCACCACCTTTTGCTCCTAGATCTCTACTCTAGGGCCAAATAGAACAACTAACCTCTCCTCTCTTTGTTTGTTTCTCTTCTCTACACTAAACATTCCTCAGTTTCTTCATATGACATGGTACCCAAGGCCCTCACCATCTTGATCATCCTCCTGTGGACCAATTTTAGCTCGTCTCGATCCATTCATTCCTTAAATTTGGTCCTCAGATCTGAACATGGTCTGATGAAAGCTACACCAAGCCAAATCTGCAGCTGGGTCCTCACCACAGATCATTTTCCCCCTTAGGTCACAAGTGAGCTTTAAGCATCCTCCACTGTGCTAAACACTTTACAAATATTATTTTATTCAATCTTCATGATAACCTCGGGATGTAGGTACTATTATTCTCTCCATTTTATAGTCAAAGAAACTGAGGATGATAGAAATTAAGTGACTTGCCAAGGGTCACACAGATAGTGAGGTATCTGGGGCCAGATAGACATAGATATGTACACATATATGTATATACATGTACATGCATGTATCTACACATATAATATATAGTATATGTGTGTCTATTGCATGTATATAGACTACATATATGTAGTATACATGGTATGTTAGTATATATTGTATGGTAGTATGTTTGTGATTATATACACTCTTACAATCCAGTAAAGTGATAGCCTATTGAGGAAACCCTTGTGTTTATGTTATGGAATCAAAAGCTGTTCTTGAGCAAGAAAACAAGGAGTTCTTTTAGACTAACTTGTCAAACAAACCCCAAGGATGCTTCCTTTTCAAAAGTTATGCCTCAATCTGCTGCTTATTGTTGTTTGGTGAGGGCTTTTTTGGTCCTTTAATTTCATTGGTGCAGAGAACCATGCAGAACAGCAACCAGTCTAGGATTCATGGGTTTGGAGAGCTGCCTAGGGTCACTGAGGAGTTAATGGACTTGCCCAGGGTCATTTAACCAGCATTTATCAGAGGCAGGACATGAGCCCCGGCACTCTTGACTCCAAGGCTGGCCTTCTATCCCTTGCGACACCATCGGGTATCTCTAATGCTGGAATAACACCAAGCTGCTTAGGAGATCTGCTTAAGTCAGAATATGCACTTTTTCACTCAAACCAGTTTTTATTAAATCTAGTCTTTGGATCATAGAACCTTAGAAGGTAAAGTTTTAGAGAAAAAACCCCTCAAAAGTTGGCTTTATCCCCATTTAATTGTAAGCTCCATGAGGGCAGAGACTGTCTTTTGCTTCTTTTTGTACCCCCAATGCTTAGCGCAGTGCCTGGAACATAGTAGGTGTTTAATAAGTGCTTATTGGTTGATTGATTGATTGATTATCCTGATATCAGCAAAAGGTGACCTGTCTGTGAAGCCAGAATTATTCAGATTCTTAAAGCTTTCATCTCTTCTGGTAGCAACTAGTGGTTGATGTGTGTTTCTTTTTTTTTTTTTTAAACTTCAAAGTTTCTCCAGACTTCATCCTCAATTAGAACAAATGTCAGTAAAACGCTTGAAGAAAATTTGTTTAGAGATTGTGTGTGTACGTGTGTGTGTGTGTGTGTGTGTGTGTTTGTACGGTTGGAGACTGCATATTACACATGCACCAGACACATTTTTTCCACTAAATTGTTGATGATGACGACGACGAATGGTTGGCCATGCATCGTTCCAGGGAGATGAGGAAATCTGAATGTATATCTGGCGCTTTGCACGTTGAAATAAACACAGCTGCTTTGATACATTGGAGAACATTTGTGTTTATTTGAATGTGTGATGGGGAGGTCATCGAAATGAACACACTCATTGTGTTTATTTGAATCTCACATCGCTCTGCATGGATGGGTACATGGAGCACATGAACGTGGAGTCAAACAGTCTCGTCTAACAGGCAAAACAAACCCCAAAGGCAATTTGGGATGACTGCTCCATAATGGAACTCCTTGTCTTCCCCCACCAAACCAGCCCATAACCCACAGCTTTCTGTCAAATGTCCCCACTTCTGGTGAGGGTACCACCATCCCTCCAGTTACCCGAATTCATAATCTAAAAGTCGTAAGATTAGAGACTCACAGTCGGACAGATCTTTGAGGTCATGTAGCCCAATGCCTTCATTTTACAGTTAAAGAAACTAAGACCCAGAAAACTGGTTGATGTGCCCAAGGTCAAATATAGGATCATAGGCTAACTTAAAGCTGGAAACTACTTTAGAGGTAACTTAGTATAAGGCCCTAATTTTTACAAGAGAGGAAACTGAGGCTCAGGGAGGTTGAATAACTTGACGAAGCACATACATTTTCAATTCATCGGTCTCTGTCACTCCCCCACCATAGCCAATCCATTGCCAAACTTTGTTATTTCTATCTCTCTGTCACCCGATTGAATGGGTGTTGCCTCAGACAAACCGAGACCCAGGAAAGACCTTAATTTTAAAAAGGCCAAGGTCACCCACCGCCTCCTGGGCCATTGCCAGTCCTCCTGACCTGTGTCTTGCCGCTGGACTCTGATGACTCTGGAGGACAGAGTGAGGCTGATGACTTTGCACAGCTCTGCCTCAATTCAGCTCAATTATCTTGCAAGTCGAGACCTAACTCTCGTGATGTCATTGGTCCTCTGTGAATGAAGTGCCAACAACATCAAATTCTTCCACTCCATGTTCTCACGTCATCATCATGCCCTCATCGTCTCTCACCTAGATGCCTGCAACAACCTCTTAATATTTCTCCCTGCTTCCAATATGCCCCCTCTGTAATCAATCCATTACACTGTCGTAAAAAAAAAAAGCCTCCCTAAAACATGAGTCTGACTGTGTTATTCTCTTGCTAGTTAAAGAATCTTTAGTGAATCAGTGAATCCCTCCTGCCAATAGGACAAAACGTAAACTCCTAGCTTGGTGTTTAAAACCCATAACAAGCTAGCACATTTCCAGGCTTATTGCACACTGCTCTCTTTGTCAGTCTATGTACGGGGCAAATGGGTGGCCCAGTGGATGGAGTACTGAGCCTGGAGTCAGGAAGACCCGAGTTCAGATCTAGCTTCAGATACTTACTGGCTGCATGACACTGAGCAAGCCACTTCTACTTCTGTTTGCCTCAGTTTCCTCATCTGTAAAATGGGGTTAATAATAGCACCTTTCTCACAGGGTTGTTGTGAGAATCAAATGAGATAATAATTGTAAAACACTTAACTCGGCACATAGGAAGCACCATGTAAATGTTAGCTATCATCAGCAGCAGCAGCAACAGCAGCAGCATTCTATTCTAACCAAAATGGCCTGCTTGGTTCCCTGAAATTTGGCATTTCATCTCTGACCTCCAGGCCTTTGCATAGGTGATTTTTAGTATAGCCTTGCTCTTTGCCTGCTGCCCCTCAGAATCCTTAGCTGCTTCTTCTTCTTCTTCTTCTTCTTCTTCTTCTTCTTCTTCTTCTTCT
>NW_020945042.1:874939-875343 GCF_900497805.2 Vombatus ursinus | reverse complement strand
CTTCTTCTTCTTCTTCTTCTTCTTCTTCTTCTTCTTCTTCTTCTTCTTCTTCTTCTTCTTCTTTTTAGCAATTGGGGTTAAGTGACTTACCCAGGGTCACACAGCTAGTAAGTGTCAAGTGTTTGATCTGTGGCCGGATTTGAACTCAGGTCCTCCTGACTTCAGAGCCAGTGCTCTATCTACTGTGCCACCTAACTGCCCCGCTTAACTTCTTTTAAAACTAAGCTTAGGTTCTATCCCCTATATCAGGCTTTTCATGACCCCCTGAGTTCTTTAGTTTTCTTTTCCTCCTCCAATTGTCTTTGTAGTTACATATCTATATCTTTATTCTCATAGTAGTAATAGTAGTAATAGTAGTAGTAGTAGTAGTAGTAGTAGTGGTGGTGGTGGTGGTAGTAGTAGTA
>NW_020945042.1:852717-874929 GCF_900497805.2 Vombatus ursinus | reverse complement strand
GTAGTAGTAGTAGTAGTGGTGGTGGTGGTGGTAGTAGTAGTAGTAGTAGTAGTAGTGATAGTGGCAGTAGGGGTAGTGGTAGTAGTAGTAGTAGTAGTAATAGTGGTGGTGGTGGTAATAGTAGTAGTAGTAATGCTAACAGCTGGCATTCATGCTACACATTAAGTAGCTCTTTGCAAATATGATTTGGTCTTCATAACAACCCTGGGCTGTAAGTGCTATTATTATCACCATTTTACAGATGAAGAAACTGAGGCAGAGAGATGTTAAGTGACTTGCCCAGGGTCACACAGCTAGCTAGTAAGCAGTTGAGGCCAGATTGGAACTCATGTCTTCCTGACCCCACAGCCAGTGTTCTGTCAACTGTAACAGCTCTAAACTGGTAGAACAGTAAAACATAAACTCCTTGAGAATAGAGAGGTTGTTGTTTTTTTTTAGAGGGTTCCTTTTGTCTTTGTTAACCCCAGCACATAGCACAAGAACTTACACATAGTGGTTATTCAATAAATATACTTGCTGAAATTACATTGACAAGAAAGCCAAGAGATTCATTATTTCAAGTTTCCCCAGCATTTTTCACATCTACCAGCCCGAGCAAAGTAAAATAGTTTCTTTCATTATTCTATCACATAACATATAAAAAGATTCATTACTTTAAAGTAGAAAAACCTCAGGCAGGGTACTAAGGAATTATATCCTATTATAGTATTAATGATATAAACATCATCCAGGGTTTATTATTCCCTTACATCTGAAGGTGTTGCTTTCTCACCTTCCTTATTGGCGAGAATCACATTTGGGAGTTTTGTTGGTCACGGTGTCTGAAATGACCCATCTTGCTCTCTTTCTAGACTTTTTTTGATCCAGCAATATAAAGAGCAAGATGGCTGACTACCTGGCCATTGAGCAGAGTGTGAGGTGTATTAATATATTCATTCTGCCTGAGGCAAACTCTATGTCCAAACATATCTGGTACTGGGTTTTAGTCAATTACAAGCTCAATGTAAATCAATGATGGGATATGGTAGCCAAAAAAGGCTAATGTAATCTTTGAGCCAAATTAAAGAAGTCAAATAAGCAGGCAATGGTCCTTCTAGAGCCTTCCTTGGTCAGGACACATTTGGGATATTGTGATCAGCTTTGGATGCTACAGTTTAGAAATCAAATCAATAAAGTGGAAAGTGTCTAGGGCAGGGGAACCAGGACAGCGAAGGACCTTGATTTCATGCCCCATGAAGACTGGCTGAAAGACCTAGGGATGTTTAGGCTGGAGAAGAGAAGATTCAGAGAAGGCTCTGAAAATGATCTCCAAGCATTGAGAGGACTGTCATTTGGAAGAGGTACAGAAAGCACAAGGGGAAGGGGAAGAGAATGTGCATTTATTAAGCACCAACTATATGCCAGGTACTGCCTGCTAAACACATTATAAATATTGTCTCATTTGATCGCCACAACAACCCTGTGTGGCAGGTGCTATTTTGATCCTCATTTTATAGATGAGAAAACTGAGGCAAACAGAGGCTGAGGGGCTTGCCCAGAGTTACACAACCAGTAAGTGTCTGACACTGGATTTGAACTCAGGTCTTGCACTCTTCCCATTGTGCCAACTAGCTACAAAGTTGCAAAGGGACAAATTTTGCCTTGGTCATAGGAAAAATTTGTTAACAAGTACAATAGACTGTCTCTGGAAACAGTGGGTTGTCCCTCATCAATGGTCTTCCAGTAGAGGCTAGAGAACACCTATTGGTTAAGTTGAAGTTGGGTTCTTTTGGGAGCATGGGTTAGATGAGAAGGCCACTTGAGGTCCTTTCCAACTCCGCAATTCTGTGAGTCAGTGTTCCTATGACTTAATCCTTGATCCAACCACAGGGAAGAAAGATAATGAAAATTCAATGACAGCGCATAGGAAGAAATCATAAAGCTTCATGTGTGTCCCTTTTCTTTATTGTCTATTTATTTTGAAGCTAAAACTCCTTTTTTTAAACATTCTACTTGCGTTTCTTTCCAAATCCTTAGTCACTCATGGCTGATAGTTTGGGGACCCCATGATGAAAGTCATCTCTGCTCGAAAGGAAAAGTTCAGACCCTGAACTCAAGCATCAACATCCTCAATATTGCATTAACAAAGTTTGTTGTCTATAATTTTCCTTGGAACACCAAAGAAAAATGCCCAGAAAATAAATAAATGAACAGCTGAGAGGAGAGGTGAACTCAGAAGATCAAAATGGATTCCTCTGGAAATGATAATAACAGATGCAGGCGATGGGACCAAAAAAAAAAAAAATCAACCCAACAACAACCACCACCCTAAACTATGTGTTTCTGTTTAGCTTATGAGACCTGACAAGATTACAGCCTATGGTGGTTTGGCTGGAGAGGAGGAATTTTATCATACTAGATTAATTGAAGCCTGAGGATTCAGGCTAACAGGAGCAAGAATTGAACTCGGGGTTTTCCCAGAGCCCCAGCTCAAGAGGGTTTGGTCATCAGGCCAATCTTTGAAAAATTTTCAAAATAAAATGCATATAAAAACTTTTAAAGACCATCATTGTTATCCTAAGGAATCAAGCTCAGAATTACACCCAGGCTCAGCTGGCTCCCCATTAGAGCCGTTACAAAATTCAGAAATGCTTTACCTTTGAAATTAGATCAGATCAGACTTATTCTGACCAGAAAGAACATATATTCCATGTACCACTGCAGCTATCTTTTCAATTTCCATTTATTGCCTGTCTGGCCATTTATTCATCTAACTGGATGCATTTGTCTACCTGAAAGATCATTATCATATTTCAGTTTGTTACCCCATTAGCTTTAACACTTTAAAAACTGTTCAGAAATGACAGATGGAAGAACTGCGGAGAGGTACCGCTTGAAATAAGCCCTTCTCTGAGTTGGATGTGTGGACAATAACCAGCAACAGCTCAGCCCTTCACCCTTCTATGGGAGCTGCCAAGATACAAAGAGATCACGTAGACAAAAAGGATTTTTTTCCCCTCCCAACTCTGGAGTGATATCTTGTTACACTAATGGTTCTTGACAGCTATCATTAAAACCTTTCATTTAGAGTTTTCTGAACTGTGAATGATGAAATCTGCCATGTTAAACCTCCATGCCACCAATCTGAAATACACCAAACTGCCCCCAGACTGAACAATCTCTTGCTTCTCTAATTAAAAAGCGGGTCAAGCAGGGAGAAATTAAGGCAATTCCCAGACTCAGAGATGTGTGACTACTCAGTACCACCTCAGGGATTTACATCCAGCGGCTCCCCCCGACCCCAGCTAGAGACTAAGAGCTTTTAACGAGGTCATAGGATGATACGATCATCATTTTAGAGAGAGAGTGACCTTAAAGGTTATCTAATCCAGCCCCCTTCATTTTACAGATGAGGAGGCTGCTTTAAGAAGCTGAATCGTAAGGTCATACCAACTGTAGTATAGTCCAATGGCCCACACTCTAGAAGAATGTCTCCAATCTGACCTGCCGTAGGTTGTCTAAATGACAAACCCAGATTACTGCAGGTGGTCTAAGTAGATTTAGTAACTTCAATTCAATTCAATAAGCCATCTATGTTCAACACATGGTGCCAGGTGCTGAGGATATAAAGTCACCTCCCAATAAGACAGTTTAATAAAAAGAGGTCTAACAAAGGAGTAGAGGTAGAAGAGAAGATTGGGGGAAAGCCTCATGTAGCTGGAGGCACCAGAGTTGAGTAAAGAAAAAAAGGCTAAGACGTGGGAGTGAGGAAGTGGTATTTTCCAAGCATGGGGAGAGTTTGTGAAAATGCGTGGAGGAAGGAGATGGGCTGTTTAATTCCACAATTAGACAGCTGTCCAGCTGGACTGAAACATGGAGTGTGTGAATAGGAATAATGTGAACCATGTTAAGTAGTTCCATGTTTCCAGACCTCATGGATTATAGATGTCTAGGAGGTTATTACCCCCAACCTACCTCACCTTGCAGGCAAGTTCCATAGGGAAAGGTTCCCCGACTTCAAGGTACTCTGTGAGTCATGTATTTACCTTTAATAATCATCCAGACACATTTGGTTCAAAGCAAAAGTATTTACTAAAATAATATAGCAAGAAGATTCAAAATAGATCATTCCTCTTCCTCACCCGTCATGACATAGTATCCTGCAAACAATGGGGCAGTGAGCAAGTATGGAGAGGAGATATGAGGAGACTCCACGTATGAGAAGTCCGTATGAGGGGAAGATGTGTGGATGGACAACTTAAACCTTTTACACTTCAGGTTCCCTCATGTTCTCTCATGATGCCCCCAATCTGTTCCTCTCTGAGTAAGATGTTTTGGCCAGTTATATTGCTAGGCTAAACTCTCTCTACAAGGCACATTACTCCACCAGTTGGTTGTAGGCTCTGCAGCCTTTGGCTACTGACTCAGCTAAAACCCTTAGTTTGGGTACCACCAGGCTCTTTTGGAAAGGACCAGAGCTCTACTTATCCTAGGACTCATGGGGAATCTCCCTAGTTCTGTTCCCTTGAAAGTTTGGCTCTAAGATTAGCCATATGCCAAGCAGTAGAATCACTTTTCTAGGTGCCAAGTTCTCTCTCCTCCAAACTCCCTCAACATGGGAGATTGGAATTTAAGAAGCAATATATTTGAACTACCCTCTCAGGATGTAAAGTGCTTGACTGAGGTCACATAAGCAATTAAATGGCAAAGCCAGGACTCAAACTCAGATCCTCTGCCTCCCAATCCATCACTCTTTCCCCTGCCCCACACTGTCTCAGCTTCAGTTTAACCAACTGAAACAGCAGTATGTTACTGAAAGTCCCTCGCACATTGTTTTGTCAAAGATATAACAAGAGCTCATATATCCAGCGTTCCGGGTCCTTCAACACATAGCCTCTGAAAAGACAAAATGCTCAGGAGTACAGAAATCTAAATGTTTTCTCCATTTGTTCATAAAAGGAAAAAATGTGTAAGAATTAGAAATTTCTATAGGGACATACTTGATATCTGCCCAAACAGCTATCTCAAGGTTCCCTTCAAAGTCAACATCCATAGATTGGTAGGTCCTTAAAGGTAGCCAGTTGACTTTGGGTTTGCTTGTTTTTTTTTTCCTTCTAGATCTTTGATTTCATCAGTGTAGGGAATTAGGGAAAGTCCTTGATGGCCGGAAGGTCAACAACTTAGCTATACTTTACTGTCTTTAGAGGATTATTTAGGGTAAGGAGAGTTGAAGTATTTTACTCATGGTTTACACAGCTGGCATATGTCAGAGACATGACTCAAGCCTCCCTTATCCTGACTCCAAGGCTAGCACTCTTTTTCCTGTACCACACTGCCTCTCACATTGTGCCATCATCATCATCATCGCCATTATCATCATCATCATCATCATCATTGTTGTCATCGTCATCACAGTCTTCATCATCATCGTTGCAAGATTTATGCAGCCCTTTGAGGTTGCAAGGTGCTTTACATATGTTATCTCATTTGGTCTTCCCAACAACCCTCTAAGGTAGATGGTATTATTGGGGATCCATTTTTCAGACAAGGAAATGTAGAAAATGTACCAAGCAAACCCTGAAGTTCAGCCTATTCAGGCTTGAGTAGTATGAATTTGGAATGGAATGGAATACAACAAATGTTTATTAGGCATATAAGCACTTTACAGATATTATCTCATTTGATCCTCACAACAGCTCTGTTAGGTGGATGCCATTATGATCTCCATTTTATAGTTGAGGCAGATAGAGGTTAAATGACTTGCCCAGGGTCACATAGCTAGTAATAGTCTGAGACTGGGATTTGAATTCAGATCTTTCTTACTCCTAGCCCAATGCTCTCTTCATTGAGCCACCTGGTTGCCCTTTATAGTTCCCCTAGGGATCTCCCTAGGCAAACTTCTGAAGATGCCAGTTTTTCTTATCTGTTTCCAGTTACATCTCCTTGCTCTCCCCACATAAACCACCAGATTGCTCATGATTTCATTTTCCCTTTGTTCTTCCAGGGAACCTTTCTTCCTCTTGGGCCTATCCACACTGGTGGTACAATTAGATGATAGATTTTCAGAATTGGAGAGCCTGAGTTGAAAGACATCTCAGAGGCCACCTAATTCTACCCCTAATCAATGAATCCTACCTACAATGTCTCCAGCAAGTGATCATTTGGCCTCCTCTTAACCACATTCAATGATGGAGAATTTACTGCCTCCCATGTCAGCCCCATTCCGTTTTTGGACAATTTTAGTTATTGAGACATTTTTTTTTTCTCTGTGGAGGCAAGCTCTCCTTCCCTGTAACTTTTACTCATTGGTCTTAATTCTACCCTCTGAGGCCAAATAAAACAAGTCTAATCCTTCTTCCAGATGACAACCCTTCCATTTATGCAAATTATGATCATGTTTCCCCATTGTCTTCTCTTCTCCAAACTAAACACCACCAGTTCTTTCCATTAGTTTTTAGGTGGCAGGGCTTTGAGTTCCCTCACCATCCATCCTGGCCATTCTCCTCTGGATAAGTCTGTCAATATCCTTATTCAAATATGGTGCCCATCCCTGGACACTGTACTACAGGCATGGTCTGTTCAACACAAAGTGCAGTGGGATTGTCCTTCCCCCCCATCTTCATAGTACTTAGATTTTAAGATGGGCTAAGGTAAGTGTCACTCCTTTGGCTACAACTGACTCATTTTGAGTTCATAATTCATTAGAATTCCTAAGTCTTTTTCACATATCACATTCTTTACCCCTCTATCTTCTACTTGTACAATTGATTTTCAAACAAGGGTGGGATTTTAACATTTAACTCCATAAAATGTCATTGTATTAGCTTTGGATCACCATTCTAGTCTGGAGAGATCTCTTGGGACTCCATTTACGTCATAAAACTTGTTAGCTATCTCACTCAACTTCATGTTATCTCCAAAAGGGACCATAAGCCTACCTATGCCTTCATTCAAGGCAGTGAGAAAAATGTTGAACAGAACATGGCCAAGAAGCCATTGTGATATATTGTAAAGAGCCTTGACATTGGAATGAGACAACCTAGATTTGAATTATGGCTCCATTCCTTATTACCTCTTGGACACTGAGTAAGTCATGCCTCTTCTTAGGACCTCAGATTCTTCAGATAGGCTCAATTAGGGGTTCTTAACCTGGGGCCCAGGAACCTGTTTTTATAATGTTTTACTGGCTGTATTTCAATATAATTGTTTTTTCCTTGTAATTCTAGATATTTTATGATATAGATATTGATAATATTTTAGTTTTTGCTTTAAAGCCATTATTCTGAGAAAGGGTTCATCTGTAGGCTTCACTAGCCTGCCCAAAGGATTAAATGGCTTTTAATATCATTGGTTTCCTTTGTAATCCTATGTATTTTATTTCATACATTTAAAACTATTATTAGGTTTTAAATTTAATTAATTAATTAAATTAATAATGAATAATTAAATAATAATAATTAAATTAATTTAAAACTATTAAAAGGTCTCTGACACAAGGTCCCTTCCAACTCCGATACTGTATGAGTTTATAGCAGAGCACTTGGATACTCTACTACAAAACTCATTCCAGGTTGGCATTAACTCATAAATTAATACTCATTCTACCCAGTCAGTCAACCACTTTCAAGCCAGTCCACTTCACTGTATTACTATCTAACCCACATCTTTGAATCTGGTCTACGAGAATATTATGAGAGATTTTGTCAAATGCCCTTCTGAAATCTAGATACTGTGTCCTGAGTTTTCCCCTAAGCAATTAATCAAATGCCTCCATCAAAAACAAAACAAAACAAAAAAAGAAATAGTTTGGCATGACTTATTCTTAATGAACCCATGCCATATCTTAGGGATCACCTCCTCCTTTTCAAGTGCCCATAAAACGTACCTTTAATAATCCATTCTGGAATTTTACCAGGACTGGATAACAGACTCAATTGCTTAAAGTTTAAATTCAATTCAATAAGCACCCAGGATGGGAAGACACCGTCCTGGGTGCTAACGATAGAGATGGAGACTGACATGTAACTTCATTGACGAAGGAAGCTCCAAATGAGGAATTTTCTCTACAAATGCAGGTCAGGACCTTCTATGCAATTTAATCATCTTCAAGAGTTGCCCAGAGGGCCTTGAGGAGTAGAATATCAGAGCAAAGGGAGTTCGTGATGGATGGTCTCTGCTTTCTCAGTTTAATGGATCCTTTCGATAGAGGAGGAATGGACTATATCCGCATAGACTGCTGGAAGTTGAGGTTTCCTTGCTCCTGAGGCAAGGAAATATTGTATGGTTTTGAAATAGAGGAAGGACTGAAAAAAATGGGAAAAGAGAAGAAATGACACACCAAGGAGAGAGAGCAGATACAGCTGGAGAGACAGAGAGTAGGGCTAGAAATAGCAGGCTGGTATGTGTCTGCACAGAGAGGGAGCTGGTGTGGCAATCTGGATTGCAGCTGGAGGAGCAGTGTTTTGTTTCTCTTTACAGGTCACAGGAAAGGGAAAGCAGGATGAGGGTGAATGGCCAAAGAGGTATAGATTGCTGCAATTGATCGCAACCTGGACTCTTACTACTTCTCCCTCCTGCTTCCGCTGAATGTGCCTGGTACCTATGTCTAAGTGTGCTCTATTATCTTTTTTTAAAATTTTAGCATTTTTATTTGAAGTTTTGAGTTCCAAATTCTATCCCTCCCTTTCCTCCCCCCTCCCTGAGATGGCAAACAATCAGATATAGGTTATACATGTGCAATTATGTAAAACAATTGGGTTTTATTCATTTATTTGTGTATTAAATACATGTGCGATTATGTAAAAAAATCATGTTTTATTAATTTATTTATTAAAAATATTTATTTATTATTAGTTACTACTGAAAAATACTTCTGTGGTTGTGTCCATTGGTTCTTGAAATGAGGACAAGGGGATGGCTTTAGAAGCAACAATATTAGGACATTTCCTAGACCAGGACTGGAATCCCCACCCCTAGCCCAGAGGGAGAGTATCTCTCCCTCTAACTAGAGGCATAATCACAGTCTATTCATGTTTCATAACTAAACTCCTAGCAGCAAAATGAATACAAACCCGAGTCTTTCAGTCTGCCCCCATCAGAGTGTTGTTTTGCTGTGTCACTTGGGTGCCTGGCTTATTAAGAGCCCCAGGGCTTTGGGGCTCATTAGCCATACTTACCATTACATCAGTATCAACTTTCTTATCCTTTTTGAAAATCAGAATCCTAGATCAATGGAACAGATTAGGTTCACAATATACAGAAGCAAATGAACACAGTAACCTAGTGTTTGATAAACCCAAGATCCTAGCTACCGGGGCACAAACTCACTATTTGACAAAAACTTCTGGGAAAACTGGTAAGTAGTCTGGCATAAACTAGTCATGGACCAAAATCTCACACTGTATAACATGATGAGCTCAAAAAGGGTACATGATTTAGACATAAAGAGTGATATCATAAGCAAATTAATAGATCATGGAAGAAATCACCTCTCAGATGTATGGATAGGGGAAGAGTTCATGACCAAACAAGAGATAGAGAGGTTCATGGAAAGAAAAATGGATGTTTGATTACATAAAATTTTCAGTTTTTGCACAAACAAAACCAATGCAGCCAAAGTTAAGTGAAAAAACAGGAAATGGGAAAATAATCTTTGCAATATTTCTCTGATAAAGGTCTTCTTTCTCAAATATATAGGGGATTGAGCCACATTAATAAGAATAAGAGACATTCCACAGTTGATAAGTGGTCAAGGGATACAAACAGATGGTTTTCAGAGGAAGAAATTAAAGTTCTCAATAGTCATATGAAAAAATTATCTAAATCACTAAGAGATATGCAAATTAAAACAACTCTGAGGTATCATCTCATATCCATAAGGTTGTATAAGATGACAGAAAAGGAAAACAAATTCTGTGAGTAAACAGGTACACTAATGCACTGTTGGTGAAGCTGTGAACTAGTCCAACCAATCTGGAGAATAATATGGAATTATACCCCAAAAGCTATTAAACTGTACGTTTCCTTTGACCCAGCATGACCTCTACTAGGTCTCTACCCCCAAAGAGATCAAAGGAAGAGGGAAAGGGACCTATAGGCACAAAAATATTTTTAGCATTTTTTTGTGGTGGCAAAGAATTGGAAACTGAGGGGATGACCATCAATTGGGGAATGTTGGAACAAGTTATAGTATATGACTGTGATGGAATACTATTGTGCTGTAAGAAATGATGAAAGAGATAATTTCAGAAAAATCAGTTATATGAACTGATAGAAAGTGAAGTAAGCAGAACCAGGAGGACAATTTACACAGTAGCAACAATAGTGTAAAGATAATCAATTGTAAAAGACTTGGTTAACTGATCAACACAATGACTTCCATGGTTTCAAAGGACTCATGATATGTGCTATTCACCTCCAGATAGACAACTGAAGATTCAGAGTGTAGACTGAAGCATTTTTTCTCTTTTTCTTTTTTTCAGAACATAGCTAATGCAGAAATTTTTTCACATGACTTCATATTTGTAATGAGTTTTGTATTTCTTGCCTTGTCAATGGATGGGGAAGAGGTTAGGGAGTGAGAGAATTTGGAACTAAAAATAAATTAAAATTGAATTAAAAAACATAAAAGGTACAATTTTTCAGAGATCACCATTTAGCAATCACGTCAACAAGTTCTCTAAGTATCTTGGGGTGGAGTTTACCTAGACCTACTGAACTGAATTCATTTAGGATATTAAGATGTTCTTTTATCACATCCTCAGTTAATTCATTTCATCCCCTGCTCACCATTTTTGTTCTATCCTTCCCAGTCCCAAGACCTTTCTTTTTGGTAGAAAAAAAAAAACACAAGTAAAATGGTAGTTAATTTGTCCCACTTGTTTTTTTTTTAAATTTTATTTTTATATTGTCTTTATTTCTGAATATTTTGCCTATACAATGTGCCATCCCTTGGAACAAAAAAGAGAAAGAGAAGAAAAAACAATTCAGAAAACCTAACCAACACATCAACCAAGTCTGATGGGTAAAATTATGATCCCTACCTTTAGTCTTCCACCTCAACAGAAGGGAGAGAGCGACATTTTCTTATTCCTTCTTTGAGACAAGCTTGATCATTACAATCACATAGTAACCAGTCTCTTTTTTTGTTGTTGTTATGTTATTTTTTTTGTGATTTGTTCCACTTCTTCTGTCTCTGTTATGATTTTCCTATCCAAGCCAAGCAGAGATCCTATTCCTTCATTGATCTTCTTTTTGCCTCCAAACTAGGTTTAAAAACAAATAAACAATTACCAAAATATTCTCATGTATAACTTTTGTTTTATGCACATCCTACTTTAGCTGGTGGCTGTTCTCTCTCCTTCCACCATCTTCATTTTCTGTTAAGTGCCAAGGAAATACAGAAGTGATGGTGAGGAAAGTGCTTAGATCAGTGGTGTCAAACACAAATAGAAATGGGGCCACTACACCATATGCATGGATGCCTGATGGAATATATTGACTTAGAAATCCATGCTAACATTATCTATGTTTTATTGTATTTTTATTTATTTTGTTAAATATTTCCCAATTATACTTTAATCTGGCTCAGTATACTCAGGACAGTTGTGGGCTAGGGCATATACACATGTGTTTAACACCTCTGGCTTTGATAATGTTAAGAAGAGGTAACAAACATATGGCCTACAGTACATGGCCCACAATACTACCTAGCATACCCAAACTAGATTAAAATGTAATTGGGAAATACTTAACAAATAAATAAAAATGGAATAAAACATAGATAACAATACACTTTAAATCTAAGTCAGTATTCAGCCTGCAAGGATCCTTATTCACAGATTAGGAATTCATTTCTATTTGAGCTTGACACCACTGATACAAAAGACCAAATTGGAAGGTCATGAGAATCTTTGAGCTCCAAGAGGAATCTCAGGGAGCAGAGCTTTGTGTATCTTATACACACATTGAAGTTGATGAAGAGATTCTGTGGGGTTGGGGTGACCATGAGCCAAGGGAATTATAAATTGTGATGGGATTAGTCATATCCCTAGAGAAGAATCTGGTAAAGGCAACCAGGAACAGTCCATGTCCTCTCTTGATGTTTAGCTGGTAGCCTTAGGCTGGCGTGGTAGATCCTGTTGGCTCAGGTGCAGTAGAAGTGAGATGGCATAGCTCAAGCTCAGAGTGCTATCTGGTGGCTCAGGCCAATATTCTATTCTAAGTAGCCATTCCAGCCCCTGCCCTCTAAGGTCAATGCAAACCATAGCCTCTTGTACCCATAAGCCTACATTTAGTGATGCATACTAGGATTTTCTCTTTCTTTCCCACCATCAAAATTCAACTCAATTCAATTGAATAAATGCATATTAAATGTTACTATATCCAAGGTGAATTGTGCTAGGCATTGAAGATATAATGATAAATATGAAATAGCCCCTCTTCCTAAAGAGTTTACATTTAACTATAGGAAAAACTGGAAGAATAGTCTCAATAGAAATGGTGAAATTTGGAAGATGGGTGGTTTGGGGGAAGGATGAGTCCCTTTTTTGCGCATGCTAAGACATTTGGACATGCTAAATTTCCAGCTGAAAAATTGTTACAAACCTGGGTCTTATATGTCCAGCAAGTTGTTGATCATTAGAGACCCAAACCCAGGAAAAATATATAGACTTGGGAGTCATCAGCAACATGCCATCACACCCCCCCACCCTCCCCCACAACAATTAGTTACCTTGATGATGCAGTGAGCACTAGTGTCATAATGTGTCAGTAGTACTAATGACTTAGCTTTTTATTCACCTTTCAAGTAACTTGTTTGAATCTCAAAAGGAAGATCTAATGGAGATACCCTAATGCAAATGAGTGATTCTGTGAGGCGATATGTTGACTTGGAAAACGTGAAAAGAGACCTGGGTTTTAGATCTCACTTCTGACATTTACTAGCTCTGGGACAAGAGTCAATTCACTAACTTCCTTGGGCCTTAGTCTGTTCATCTGTAAAATGAGAATAATAAAGACACCTACTTCACTAGATTATTGTGAGGATCAAATGAGATAATGTTTTTAAACTTTTGCATATGTTAAAGTACAATCAAGACGTTAGCTATTTTAATTCTAATTGTGGGCGCTTCAGAAAAGGTAACAGAACACTGTCAGAGGACATGGTAGAACAATAGGATTTCAGAGTTGGAAAGGAATCCTCAAGAAGAATGTAGCCATCTTGTCCAATCCATACCCATAAGAGTGTCCCCCCTATAACACACACAGAAGTAGTCATCTCCAGCCTTTGTTTGAAGGTCTCCAAAGAGGGCAAATTCATAAACCCCCTCTAGGGAGCCCCTCACACTCTGGGATACTGGTTAGGGTGTTTTCCATACCAAGCCAAAATGTGTCTCTTTACAATTTCTCTTCATTGTTCCTGGTTCTGCCCTATGGGACCTAATAGAATGTGTCGATATGACTGGAGACACTGTGTTTAGTGCTTGGCATCCAAAAAGAAAAGTAGACAGTTCCTGTTCTTAGGGACCTCACATTCTACAGAAAGAGACAACACATATAGGAATTTTCATCTCCAAGTCAGATGGAAAGGTCCCATGATTCTTAGGGTACAGTGGAATAAGAGAAGGTAATGTTCCTTCCTTATTATCATTTCCACAGATAAAACTCTATATTTTCCAGATGTTAAACCACTTGACAGTGGCAAGGACTTTGATGGTGAGAATTATTTTTTTTTCCTAGTCTTTAGTAGCTGGGGATCTATATGTTCAAGTTGCCCAATGTTATGTAGCTTGTAATTTATGGATTGCAGGGCATTTAAGAAGTAAATATTACTGCCTAGACTGTAATATTGTTTCTAAAGATAACCTGAAGACTTTCTTGGGCATTCCTTCTCAGGGTCTTTTAAGAGATTTTAGAAAATAAAGTAACCTGTCTCTTTTTCTTTATTTTAGTTAGTTTTTTTTTTTATATATTTGACAGCTATAATAACTCAATTAACTGAAAACAAAATGAGGCCAACAACTTTAGAATTTTTGGTGGATAAAATGTTAATATTATCATAACATTTTTCTTATAATGCTGATAGAAAAAATCATTTTAAGTGGTATTTTGCTTCTCTTGGGTTCTTCCCACAGGTCATTGCTCAATACAAGTCAGGTAGGTAGCAGGCTTTCAAAAGGAATTCCATTTTGACCTGTTCTTGTCCATGTTGCTTCATGTTGCATAAAGGAAGACTGTAGCCAGGCTACCTATCAGATGTTGTTCTGCTTTTAGGCCCTGAGTTAAATTCTTCCTGTAGTAAGGCATCTGTCTACAAAGATTGTGGAAGAATGCACGCACGCTACCCTGGCTGCATATCTCTGGGAAAGGACAACGGAAAGCATTTTATTCCTTTCAAGGAAGCTCAGGGTAAAATCAAAAGGCATTTACAACAGGAGTCCAATGACTCAACTGCTAAAAATCATCCCTGGGACAATGCTTTTAATTCCATTTTTTTTAAGGCAGCAACATCTTTATCTGTATTTTGCAAAATGATTCAGAGCTATATTCCAGAATCTCCCCAGGGAGCATCCAACTTACCATCAGCCATACATGTGTAGTTGCAGTTTGGATTGTGCGGCTCAGAGTAGATTGTGTCATCATTCCCAAGAAGTAGGTTTATGTGAATTGGCTTCAGATGGATGGAATACCATTATTTTTCTACAGGCCATTTGAGCAACCTGATTGCTGAACTCGGAGCCCATTTGGGGCCCAGTCATCTGATTCTGGTCAGACGCTCGAGGGTATTATGAAGGTGGAATCGTTCCTTCCAGGATGCTTTCCCTGCAGCCAGGGATAGGAGAGGAGAATGGGATCGGTAAGTAAGCTAATATCTGTCATGGACTGAAAAATCCACTGATTTCAACTGATTTAATCACCAGGATCATGGAATCCTAAACTTAGAGCTGGAAAGGCCCTCAGTGGACATCTGGTCCAACCTTCTCATTTTGCAAATGGGGAAACCAAGGCTGAGATGTGTAAAGTGATCTACCCAAAGTCACATCCTACCACATAGCTTTTCTTTGTGAGCAAATGAATAATAATAATAATAATGAATCATATTTATATATAACCCTTTCAGGTTTGTAAAGTACCTTACATATGTTATCTTGGTCAAGTTTTACAATAAACCTATGAATGAGTGCTTTGATTATTCCCATTTTGTTGACAAGGAAAGGAAGGCTCCAAGAAGACACATAATTGACTCAAGGTCACACAGTGACTGCAGCAGGATTCAAATTCAGGTCTTCCTGACTCCAACACTCTATCCAATATAATATGTCGTCTCTGAAATAACAAAGTGAATGAAAAAGTGCTGGTTTTGAAATAGTCAAAGGACCTGGATTTAAATCCTGGCATGGCCACCTATGTGACTTTGAACAAGCTCCTTCACTCTTTGAGTCTCAGCTTCCTCGTCTGTTAAATTAGAGAATTTGATTAGATGACTTTCTATTTCTATGTCTATGATCTTCATCCAGCCTATGTTGGCTTTAGATCCATCCTATAACCTTTCTAATGGGAGGTCTTTCTTTGTATGAATTCTTTGGTTTAAGATTTCTGATGAAGGGAAAGTTACTACCCCATGAAGTCACTCATTCCACTTTCATGTACTTGCAAATGTTAAAAAAGTTTTCCATTTCCTTTCATTGAGTCAAAATCTGCCTCTCTGACATGTTTTCCCATTGCTCCTACTTTCTTTGGTCAAGAAAAACAGTATAATCCCTCTTCTACATGCCAGCCCTTCAAATACTTGAAGACACCTATCAGATTCTCTTTCTAGCACTTCTCTCTACTCTTCCTTTCCCAACTATCTTTTAGCCAGATTAAACATCCTTGATTCCTTCAACCAATCTTCTTATGACATAGCTTCCAGTTCCTTTACTATGCTGGTCACCCTCTTCTTGACATACACCATTTCGCTAATATCATTCCAAAAATGTGGTCCCCCAAACTGAACACTTCCAGATTCAGCCTAACTAGGGTAGAGCAGCACAGGACCATCAGCTCTCTTAATCTGGACACTACTCCTTGCTTAATGCAGCCTAAGATTTCATTAGGTCTTTTGGCCACCATATCATGCTATTGACTTGTATTGAGCTCATAGTCCCCTATACTACTATGTGACTTTTTTATAAGAATTTTTGTTAAGACATTACCCCATATACTGTACTTTTGCTATTGTTTTTTGAAACCAAATTATTTCCAATGTAATCTGGAGCAGAAGGTGTGGATGGGTTGAGATCTGTACTGCATTGTTGAGATCACAGATAAATCAAAGTATCAAGTTAAATTGATTGCATTCTGCTCATCATTCCATCCTATTGATATCTTCTCATTCTATTATGTTTATTCTTTTATAACACCTATTTGTTCTGTCTCCCAAACTCCCAAACAGTAGCTGTTGTGTTGTACAAACTGAGATTCAAGAGTTAGACCTTGTGACTACTCCTTTGATAGTGCAATGTATCTGTGATCATCTCGATGGGGGTGCTCCCTCTAGTGATCTAGACCAGAGGTATAAAACACATGTCCTGTAGGCCACCTCTGACCCACAAAACTCCTTAGTATGGACCAAACCTGATGAAAATGTAATTATGAAATATCTAGCAAAATAAATAAAAAATACAATGATATTAAAATGTAGTTTTCTAAGTAAAAACACAGCCCACCATGATTCTTATGTAAGATTAGTGGCCCCTGTTTCTGTCTGAGTTTGACATCACTGATACAGACCATACCCATCCGTGTCTGCCTATCCTGTCTTGACTTTTTTACTGTATCCTCCCACAATGTAATGGACAGGTGAAAAAACTGTGTGACTCAATATTATGGAATTCTTAATGCCCTTTGCCCTTTTTCTTCTACTCTGTCACCATCTCTACAGAAATGGAAATGAGTTATCTGAGATAGAGGACCTTTGTTTTAGGGGCTGCCGTGACCATGTGGCTATGTGGGCCTTTCAAAGTTATACCACTGCTTATGCTATTAACTTGCATGTTAAACAATGCCAAATTCCTAGAAACTAGTCAACGGGGAAATCTTTCTCATTGGCAATAAAAAGTTCCCATGAGGAGCTCCTGATTCTTTTTTTTAAAAAAGCTCATTTGATTGATTTTTTTTTGTTTTCATATCACCTCCCCGCTTCCTCAAGCCATATTACATTATTTTGAGCAGTCTGAGTAAACTCACATATGAATTAAAGATGAAAGCCCTGTGAGCTATTTCCCAAGTTATTGTACCCATGACTTCATATATATTCATATTTTTATATACATATACATAATTTTATAGGTATCTTTTGTTTTTAAATCACCTGCATTTCTGAATATATCCCTTTCTACTCCCCTACCCTGAGATCCATCCTTTGTAATAAAGAATAAATAAGAAAGAGGAAGAAAATCAGCAATACCAACCGACCCGTAACCATGTCTGATCATACATATAATACTCTACTCCCATAGTTCCAACCTTGGCAAATAGAGGAGCGAGATACATTTCTTCCACTCTCCTTCATGCTCAAGCTTGGTCATTATAATTGCATAGCGTTTAGTGAGTTTTCTTGCTGTTGCTCTTTCATTTAAACTGTGGTTCTTATTCCGTATATTATGCTACCGATTCTGCTTATTTAGTTCTTCATCAGCTCATATTATCCCATGATCCTCTGCAGTCATCATAGTCCTCACTTCTCAGGGCACAGCAGTATTCCATCACATTCATGTACTACAATTTGTTTAACCGTTTCCCTCTCCAATTAATAGAACTCCAAATTCTTGATGTAAAAACATTTAAATTAATAAAGCTTTATTAGCATCAATTTACCTCACGCATTGTTGCATGGGTTAAAGCCCCTTTTGGGAATTAAAACCAGACAAAGACCAGTTCAGGAAAGTATTCTCCAAGGCATTACATGAAACCGTGAAAAAGGGCAGTGATATGTTTAAATAACAACTTGGTTGTGAAGGTGCAAGGTTTGAGGTCCAAATAATGAATTGATTTGTGGGTTTCTGTCATGTCCATCACAATAGGTTCTCAGCCTGCCATGTTTTACAGAATCATAATAGGAGCACACCCAGATTAAGAATATGTTGCCATATAGTGATGAGAGACCCCAAAGTATTCATTCAGCCTTTACTTGAAGACCTCCAGTGAGAGGGGAACCCATGGCCTCCTGGGGCAGCCTTTTTGACTTTCAGACAGCTTGGATCGTTAGAAAGTTTTTTCTTACACTGGGAATAGATATGCCTCCTTGTAACTCCCATCCAATGCCTTCCAAAACCAAGAAGAATCAATCAGACAATAATCAATAATTGTTTATTAAACAACTATTATTTGCTGGGCACTAGGGATTCAAAGACAAAGATGAAAGTCCCTACCTGCAAGTAGCTTCTATCCTATTGGGGAGATAGTATCAATCTCCATTTCTATATCTATATCTATATATCCATCCTTCCAATAAATCCAAAGAACATTTATTAAGCATCTATTATGCCAGGCATTGTGCTAAGTTCTGGGGATACAATTAATAATAAAAAAGACAGTCTTCACCCTCAATCTAATGGAAGGAGATAACACACAGAGGAGGTAGGGGGAGGAGCCCATCAGGAGTTAGGGGTAGGGAGGGAGAAGCAGGTATCTTTGTGTGTGAGTGTGTGTGAGTGTGTGTGTGTGTGTGTGTGTGTGTGGTGATTGGCGTTAAGTGACTTGCCCAGGGTCACACAGCTAGTAAGTGTTAAGTGTCTGAGGCCGGATTTGAGCTCAGTTCCTCCTGACTCCAGGGCTGGTGAGAAGCAGGTATCTTGTTCTGTGGAGTTGAAACCAGACACAGCAGCAGATACAAAGTGGAATGAGCTGAGAGTCCAGTTTCTGTGCTCCATAAAGGAAGGCATTGGGAGGAAATTGGAACACCATCCTTCAGCCTTTCCACCAGAGAGGAGAGGAGGCTGAGGAAGGTGTTGTCAATCAAGGCTTGAGCGAGCAGCAGCATGGTTGTGAGTTTAGAAGTGATGAGCTTATCCTGAGAGGGGCATCTTATTCTGTGGAGTTGAAACCAGGCAAGGTGGCAGATACAATGTATAGTGCATATACATATACATACAAGTATGTATGTGCATGGGGTAGCTAGGTGGCCAGTGGATAGAGTCCTGGATCTGGAGTCAAAAAGACTCATCTTCTTGAGTTCAAATCTGACCTCAGACACTTATCAGCTGTGTGACCCTGGGCAAGTCACTTAACCCTGTTTACCTCAGTTTCCTCATCTGTAAAATGAGCTGGAGAAGAAAATGGCAAACCATTCCAGGATCTCTGCCAGGAAAATCCCAAATGGGGTTACAAAGAGTCTGACACAACTGAACAATAACAACTGTGTATGTGTGTATATATGTACACACATATATAGTACATATACGAGTATATCTACATGTGTGTATATGTACTCAAGTATAATCTGTCTTCCACATGACTATCATTCAATTATTTGAAATCTACTAACATTCCCCAATCTCCCAAAGTCTTCATTTTCAAGACTGAGCACCTCCAGTTCTGCCAGCCAGCCAGTCCCCACATGGCATGATCTTGGGGCCCTTCACCATCCTTGTTGCCTTCCTCTGAACATTCTTCAATTTATCAATGCTTTGTGGCACTTAGGAACATAAATTTAGAGTAGGAAAGAACCCAGAGGACTATCTAATCCAACCCCTTCATTTTACAGAGGAGGAAACCAAGGCCCAGGGAAGTTAGGTTGGCTTGCCCAAGGCCACTCACTGAGTAAGCATCAGAGGCAGGATTAGAATCCGGGTTCTCTGATTCAGAACCAGTGCTCTTTCTATTGTACCACATTGTCTGTCCTGAGTGTGGCCTCCAGATAATTATGGTATGACCATAGAGAGAAGATATAACTGAGGTAGGGCATTAAACAGCTTGCCTCAGGCAGCACAGCAAGATGGTGGGCCAGCCAGTATAAACACTGAATGGCATCATAGAACAATGGATTTGGAGTCAGAGAACTAGAGCTTGAATTCCCAAGTCTTCTACTTATATCTGACATATAGTAGGGCAAATTAATTAGCCTCTCTGAACCTCAGTGTCTTCCTCTGAAAATAAGGGAGTGGCACTAGATGACCATTAAGGTCCCTTCAATTTCTAAATCTGTGATCCTAGCATCCTAATTTTCCAGCCTGTTGTCCACAGTCCTGCCCAGCACAGAAAATAAGCCAGCATCAGAAGTCATGAAATGAACTATGTGAGGGAATCCTTCAAGTGTCTCCAACATTCATGTATGGAAATCTGACAACAGTCCTCCAGTCAATAACTATTTATTAAGCACCTACTATGTGCCAAACATTGCGAAAAGTGCAGTTTGGCCATAAGCCCAGGTAAATGTCTATCACATAAATGGAACAATTGTGTAAGTAGATGAGAAGATAAGGACTCACCTGTTGCATTTGCTTCTGATCTCTGGGCTGCCTACTGTTGGTAACACAATACCCAGGTGCCTTTGCCTTTGGAGACAACAAAGGACAGACAGGAGTTGAGGCTGGAGTTTTAATCAGTTCCAAAAGTAAAACCATCTCTTAGTGAGACCTTCCTGAGGAGGGAGAGGTGAAGAAGCCTTAATATCAGCATCACTTTTCCCTTTCCTTGAATAGAAGAGAATTTTTTCCCCTTTCTGAAAACGATATTGGTTCCTAAGTTGGAAAAAAATAAAAATGATTATATACTATTTTATATTATATATGTGTGTATTTGAAAATACATGTATACACACATGTATTTATGTACATGTAATTTTCTCCAATAAGACTGGAATAAATATTAGAATTTTACTTGAAGTCATATCTGACATTTCTCTTCTAAAGGAAATGTACTGAAAATGTTTGTCTCAAAGTTAAGTCAGAAAACAAAAATAAAGCGACTGTATTTATTGATTTGAGAGTGTGGATAGCGAAAACTGTACAATTGGCATTTCTCCTCTTGCTGTTTAAAAATACATTCTACGCTCGTGTGTAAATACAGCTATGTACACAAATACATGAGAGGCAGTGGGGTCAGCCAGTCTCAACATTCAAGTCCATCCTCTGACCAAGTCTGCCTGTGTGAGCATGGGCAACTTCTCGGCAACACAGATTGCTTTCTAAGGCCATGAATTACAGACCAGGGGATCACAGATTTTGAGCTAGAAAAGACCTTGGAGGACATCATCATCACCATCATCATCACCATTAGCATTTACCTTTTCCCATATTTACATTGTTCCCCATCAGATTCACTCCTCCATCATCACTAGAAACTCAACATGCTGGAGATCTCTTCAGCAGGGGTGGGGGAGTCTCCATCCTCATTAGAGCCCTCAGCAGCCTCTGCCCCTCAGGCTGGAAGACTGGAGGGTGGGGCCAAAGAACTCCCAAAGACTACAAATAAAAAGCGCTCAAAATCTCGGGAAAGTCTTCATGTCCTGTCAGCTGCGCTCCTTGGAATCGACTCCACGGGATCATGCTCACGTTCTAGGTACCTTCTTCCTCCTCTCTTCCCTTTATAACTTCCTTCTATGTGTTGTCCTCCCTTATCAGATTGGAAACTCCTCGGGGGCAGGGGCTGTCTTTTATTCTTTATGTCCCTGGTGCTTAGCACAGGGCCTGGCACATAGTAGGCTCCTAGTAAATGTTTATTGTATTGTACTATAGATAGGGCACTAGGATCCTCAAAGCACTTTACACATTATCTCATTAGATTCTTTTTATTCTAATTCCCTCATTTCACAGATCAGGAAACTGAGGCGCAGAGTTTAAGTCACAATTTAGGTTACACAGGTAGTAAGTATGAGAAGCAGGATTTCAGCCCAGGTCCTCTGACTCCAGAACTATGAGACTCATTGTTGATCTGTACAGGGAGAGTTTCCATACTGAGATCTCCCTGCACTAATGAAATATGAAACACACACAGGCACACACACACACACACATACACACACATATACCGTATTTGTGTGGGTGTTTGTCTTTTTTCTTTCTCTCTGTCTCTGTCTGTCTCTGTCTCTGTCTGTCTATCTATCTGTCTGTCTCTCTCTCTCACACACACATACACACACACACTCTATTTGTGTGGGTCTCTATTTCCATCTTTCTGTCTCTCACATACACACACAAATGTGTATATATACCCACACACAATGTATGTGGGTCTTTCTGTCTCTCTCCC
>NW_020945042.1:845876-852707 GCF_900497805.2 Vombatus ursinus | reverse complement strand
ACACACACACACACACACACACACACACACACACACAATATTTGCTTTTCCCTCTGAAAATTTCGAGCAAATTTCTCCTTGCAAAAAGGGTCTTGATTGAATATCACAGAGGCTGAAGTTCTTTCTCTATTCACCATAAATTCCAATACATGAACAAGAAAGGGAAAATCCTTCTTGAAGTACTTGAACTATAATTTAAAATAGGGTCAGAGCTGGGAGGGAGAGAGAGAGATTTGAAATCTTGAGAGCTCCCACCTAATTTAAGACCTGGGAACAATCATCTCTAATAGTGAAGAGGCAACTAGGCCTCAGTTTGTCTGACATGACTTCCTGCTGGGATGTCATCATATGTCATTGGCGGCAATCACATCTTCCCCTCTTCTTTCACCCTGCCCTGCCCCACACACCTCCTCATCTTGTGGAAACTGCTCCCTTAAGGAAAGGAGTTGAGAAGGCCCCACCTGCTCACACACAAGCTCTCAGCCAGCCCTCCTCTCATCTTCGAACCTCTGTAGAGGCCTGAGTCAGGTTTCAGCTGGTGCCTCAACCAGGGGCCAAAGACTGTCATTACCGGTGGGACGGGGGTGGGAGCTTAGCTTCCCCTTTTTGTCTCTGAGTGGGCAAGGAGCAGAACATCCATTTCAAAGGAGCAAAGACAGAGCCTTCCCAGTAATGCCAGAGATAAAAGTCAGAACGATTAGAGAGAGCACCGTTTCAAAGATAAACAGACACTGGAGTGTTTTGCAAGTGAAAATGGTATCATGCCATTGGCTACATGTAATGCAGCCACATTCCCAGTTTGGGGATTCAATGCACCAAGTCAAATGATATTCATTAGAAGGCCAGAAAATTGGGAGGTTGTTTTTTTTTTTTTTTTTTAAATTGCACATGATCCTCCCCTAAAGAATTTGAACTACAAGCCATACAGATGAAGTCAATCTGAAAAGGAAGACTCACCAGTCAGAGGATTAGGCTTTAGTCCTTGCCTCTGATGGTTACTGCCCAGATAACCTTGGCTTCTCCGTGCCTCAGTTTCCTCATCTATAAAATGAGAAGGTTGAACTAGAAGACTTCCAAAATCCTTTTGATCTCTAAATCTATGATTCTATGTCTTGGAATCAATCCCCACCTCTGATGCTTGCTACCCTGGACAAATCATTTCACTTCTCCAGGCCTCAGTTTCCTCAACTGGAAAATGAGAGGGCTGAATGAAATGGTTTCTGAGGTCCCTGAAAGGGACCTCAAATCCTGTGATGAAGATCTATGATATTAAGAAGTCCCCTTACTCATTGTTATCTCTATATTTTATCTATTTTTTTTCCTAATCCCCATGCCTAGCATGGTGGTTAACACATAGTGGGTGCTTAATAAATGCTTATTGAATGAATGAACGAATGATACCTGAAAGAATTAGGAAGGAGCCATTTTCAGGAGAAACATCATGTTTTGTAGGTCTGTGCGCACTGAATGCTTCTGCCTTGAAATTCAGGTGTCTCTTAATACCACACAGGTGTCCTCTCCTGCCGCTGCTGGGTGCCTGCCTCCCTCCTTCTCGTGTCCTTGAGCATCCACTCAGATTGGGAGAGAAATCTGGCTACTCTCTGGCAACGGGCGCAATTGTGTTGGTCAAGGCCTCGGTTCTTGACAAAGAAAACATTCCTCTAACTCAACCTGAGTAATCCTTAATGAGTCCTTGTATCTTGTGATAAATTTCATAATTATTCAGCCCCTACCACTAACACCGAAATTCATCAGTCAAAGCAAATTAGCCGAGATTCATTAGAATAAGACATGTAGTAGGCACATGTACTTTATTAGCCTCTTACACCAATAGTTTTAATTAGGTACATATTTCACAGCTCTCCAGCTACTCTAGTGAAGGGCCGCTTTTATCTCCTTTATTTACAGTAACAAGCTATCAAACAAACAGCACCATAATTAAACTTGGATACCAAAAAAAAATGTTTTTTTATTAATGGCAGGCTATTCAAGACTCAGTTTTCTGAAACCTGCACTAGACAGAGATTTTCATTAATTAAGTAGTATTCAATTAAAGCGAAAAAAAGATGGGACTGGAGTGGGGGCATCTTGGAGTCACAAGTGATATTGCAGTCTTCCCAAGCCATGATTTCCTCTGTCTCACCTTCAGCATGGGAGAAAGAAAAAAGAAAGGGAAAAAAAAACCCTCTTCATCAGATATTTTAGTGATGAGAAAAGTGATTAAAATCCAGCACATTTTTAAATTATTAATAAGGAATTTAAATGATGTTATAAAAGAGGGAAATATAGGAGAAAATGTTACACATTCATAGGGTTTTTACTCATGCATAATAATCAGTTGAAAACACTTTTACTTCTAACACTTCCCAAACGAAAGGGCCCCCAGATCCTTTCCAAGGGCTTTTACATGGATTTCTGTGTCAATAAATGACAAATGGCGCCATCTTCTGGTCTATATCTCAAACAGTTTCTTCAAAATACTGGATAGCTGAAATGGATTCTTTCATTGTCAAAAGTTGCTTGAAAGAAATATGTATTCTTAGACACCTTCATGGGTTCCAGTAGATGACACAATAAAGACTCAAAACTTGAGTTTGCTTATAAAAGTTGTCTCTGTTTATGGCTCTAGGGAAAACTCTGTGTGTGTGTGTGTGTGTGTGTGTGTGTATGTGTGTGTGTGTGTGTAGGGGGGAGGGTGTGTGCCCCCACATGAAGGGCATTCATTTAGCCCACTGAGAAACTCATTGCTTATGAAGTCAGAGGACCTGAGTTCAAATCCTGACTCCATTACTTAACACCCAACTGGCATTGGGCAAGCCACTTAGTATCTCTGGGTCTCAGTTTTCCTCATGTATAAAATGAAAGGGTTGGATTAGATGGTCTCTAAGGTACTCTGTATGATTCCATGATACTTTTGACAATTTTCACATGCATTGAGGTGAAATTAAAATTCTCATGTTGGAATTCCTTAGAAGGCAGGCTAAGAGGGACTGGAGTGGGTGAAACTCCTACAAAATGTACACTTGGACTGCTTATGAGACCTCTCTGGAGCTTTGGTTCCTGGAAGCACTGATTTAAAAAAAAACAGAACCAAAGTCCCAAAATAATCAGGAATACACACACACACATATATATATGCATATATATATATACACACACACACAATAATAATCAATAATCAGGAATATATGTACATGCATATACACATATGTGTATATGTACACATAATGTGCATGTATGTGTATGTTTATATAATATGCACACATATATACACAAACACATGTGACTATATGGTCATGATACATATATACATATGCATACATATCATGACTTATTCCTGATTATATTATATATATATATCTCATGACATTTCTGACCATTGTGTATACACACATATATTGTGTGTATGTGTATATATAACATATACACACATATATACTTATCCATATGACTCTATAGTCATGATATATATGACATTCCTAATTATAGAGTATATATCATGACATTCCTGACTGTTGTGTATACACACACACACACACACATAGACGTATCCCTTTCAATGGAATGATTGATTGTCTTTCCCTTTGTCTGAACATTCCCTTTGGGATGTTGATGTATGTATATACTTAAAACTCTAATACTTAGCTTATGTAGTTCACAGTGTATATAATAAATACATGTTGACTGACTATTAGAGAGTTGCTGAGGCTCAGGCAAATTAGGTGACTCATTCAGGGTCACATAGTTAATATCAGAGACAGAATCTGAATCAGGAACCTCTGTCTCTGAATTCAGCACCCTCTCTACTATGCTATTCTACCTCTCTCCTCCATGAGTTGGGTTATCTATCTGTCTATCTACCTACCTATCTATCTATCTATCTATCTATCTATCCATCTATCTATCTATCCATCTATCTGTCTGTATGTCTGTCTGTCTGCCTGGGTCGATCTGTCTATCTGTCTATTCATCCATTCATCTATCTATCTATTTATCTATCTACCTACAAGTATTTCTTACACATATTTGTTATCAGGAATTTGTTTATATTTCCTTTTTTGTTCAGCGGAGTGGAAGGTGGGAGGGAGAGAATTTTTTTAATTTAATTTTAAAAAAAATAGACTGCTGGAGAAGTGGTACATTGCTCACACTTTCAGTTGAGGCCACTATATTACTGGTTTAACTTAATTGTTTTACTTTGTTAAAAGAGACCTCTTACGGAGTGGAGGTAACCTGTAAAACAAATAAAGTGCCTATTATATGCTATGAGCTGTGGTAAGAGAATACTAAGGAAAAGAAGGGAGGAAGGAAGGAAGGAAGGAAGGAAGGAAGGAAAGAAGGAAGAAAGGAAGGAAGGAAGGAAGTAAAGAAGGAGGGAAGGAAAGAAAGAAAGAAGAGAGGGAGGGAGGAAAAGAGTCCTTGCTCACTATCTATCTCCCTTCTTCCTCCTTTCCCTTCTTCCCTCCCTCCCTTTCTCTCTAACTATCCCCTGAAATCCCACTCCAATGCTTCCTTGCGTCTTGATTTTTGAAACACTATGCCAATGAAGAAGAAGCTTTGGCAGGACCTAATAGACTGGAAACACTTTGAAAATGAACCTGGTGGCAAACTATACCTGTTGTCTGAGGACCAACCCAACTGAGTTTAGAAAGGTTCACCACAAAGTTAGCTGGGAGATAATGACATTTTCTTTTGAGTCATGACAATTCTTGGAGACCTTTTCCCAGTTATACGTATGTGTGTTCATGGGGAGAGAGAGGGAAAGGAGTTACTCATCTGCGATGTTAGACAGAGTCTTGATGGAATCCCAAATCCTTGAAGTATATATGTAGCATAGTATGTGTATATGTGGTAATATGTATATAGCATATATATGTATACATAATATTTATTTATGAATACTTTTGTTGTTGTTCAGTTGTGTCTAACTCTTCATGGCCCATTTGGGACTTTTCTTGGCAAAGATACTGGAGTGGTTTGCCATTTCCTTCTCCAGTTCACTTTACAGATGAGGAAACTGAGGTAGACAGGGTTAAGTGACTAGCCCAGGGTCACATAGCTAGTGCCTGAGGCCAGATGGCCATACAGGTAACAAGTAGCAAAAACAGGACTTGAACTCAGGTCCTCCAAGAATCCAACTCTGGATGCTCTAAGTGCTTAGAAAATGTTTGTTGGATTTGAATATCAAAAGTATCTCATTTTCTTTCCTAGCCTCTAGTTTTAGATTAAAAGTCTTGAAATCAAGACTCAAAACTAGAAACAGCTCACATTTATATAGTGATTTAAGATTTGCAATGTGCTTTATCTCATTTGAGTTTCACAGCAATGCTATGAGGTAGTATTACTTTTGCTATCCCTCTTTTACAGATGAGGAAATTGAGGCCCAGAGTATAAATGACTTGTGCAGGATCACATAGCTAGTGTCAAAGATAGAATTTAAACCTGGGGCTTTCTTACTCTGTCTCTTCTCTATGCATTATGCCAGTAGTGTCAAACTCAAATAGAAATTTTGTCATTGTTCAGTCATGTCTGACCCTTTGTGACTCCTTTTTGGGGGGGGGGGTTTCTTGGCAAAGATACTGGAATGATTGGCCATTTCCTTCTCCAGCTCATTTTACGAATGAGGAAGTGAGGCAAAAAATTAAGTGACTTACCCAGGGTCACACAGTTATTAAATGTCTGAGGCCAGACTTGAGCTCATGAAGATGAGTTTTCTTGATTACAAGCCTAGTGCTCTACTAATGGGACCACCAATCTATACATGAAGATCCTTGCAGGTTTCATATTGACTTATCTATATATTATTATATTTTTATTTATTTCATTAAGTATTTCCCAATTACATTTTAATCTGGTTCAAGGACACCTGAGAGTGGAGTGTTGCAGCCTCATTAAAACCTGTGAACCATGTGTTTGACATTTCTGCACTACAAAAATCAGTGACTTCTAAGGATAGCCAAGACACAGACCTGTTAAAATCAGAATATCATAAGTGAAGTGAGCCAATATTCTTCATTTTTTCCCATAGCAGAGTATTTCCAGCAAAACTTATTTATGCTGTGGTATAATGCAATGAGAGATGCTAATTCTGAACCACAAACACACAAGAGAATCCCAGGAATTCTAACTACAAAATGCCTGGCTAGTGGTCATGATTCACCCTCATCCCTGAGTCCTCTAGTCATGGGGGTCCTGAGGCAGTCCATTCTATTTTTGGACAGCTCCCAGAAGAATTGGGAAACGTTTCTTTATATGGAGCTGAAATCTGCCCTTCTGAAATTTCCTTCCAGTTTTCTAGAACAAGTTTAATCCATTTGGCAATGATGATCCTCCAAATACTTGCAGACAGAAATTACATCTCTCCTAAGCTTTCTTTTTCTCCAAATTAAACCTCTCCAGTTCCCTCAACTGATTCTTGTAAGGAATGGTTTCCAGTCTTCTCACCCCCAGGTTGCCCTCTCTTGGATGAGTTTTAGTTTGTCAGTGCTCAAAACTGAACCCAAAACTCCAGCTGTGGTCTCAACATGGCAGCACAGAAGGAATGAAGGACTAGAAGATGAGAAACCAGTTCTAGCTCTACCACTAACTATCTAGTGACCATGGGCAAGCCACTTCACCACTGTGAGACTCAGTTTTCTAATCTTCAAAATGAGAAGTCTGGAGTAGATGACCACTAAAGTGTCTCTGAGTTCTAGAATTCTCTCTCCTGTCTTTTCTCTCCTCTCTTCTCTTCTCTCTTCTCTTCTTTGATCTTCCCTCCTTTCCTTTCCTTTCTTTCTTTCTCTCTTTCTTTCTTTCTTTCTTTCTTTCTTTCTTTCTTTCTTTCTTTCT
>NW_020945042.1:845453-845866 GCF_900497805.2 Vombatus ursinus | reverse complement strand
CTTTCTTTCTTTCTTTCTTTCTTTCTTTCTTTCTTTCTTTCTTTCTTCCTGTAACCAGTGAAAAAGTTTAATGGGTTGGAGGAATAGAGTGAGAGATGCTATGAAATCATTGTATGAATGGAAAAGAAGATGGACTGGCCAGAGCAAGAAATAACCAATGGACAACATATGTGCTACAATGGTACCCCACTGATATCAAGAAAAACTGATGAAAGTCTCTAACATGTTGGGTAGACACCCTAAGGCAAATTTATGAGTGGAGATGGATAAGAATTGCACAAAGATTATGGGAGGATATAGAACCTCAAGCAGCATTATTGGAGGTAATGAATTCATTGATGAGCTTGCAGATGTTGGCAGATTGATGAAAGAAAGAAAGAAAGAAAGAAAGAAAGAAAGAAAGAAAGAAAGAA
>NW_020945042.1:825771-845443 GCF_900497805.2 Vombatus ursinus | reverse complement strand
AAGAAAGAAAGAAAGAAAGAAAGAAAGAAAGAAAGAAAGAAAGAAAGGAAGGAAGGAAGGAAGGAAGGAAGGAAGGAAGGAAGGAAGGAAGGAAGGAAAGAAGGAAGGAAGGAAAGGAAAGAAGGAAGGAAGGAAGGAAGGAAGGAAGGAAGGAAGGAAGGAAGGAAGAAAAAGAAAGAAAGAAATGACTTGTGCAAAGTTTTCTGGACTTCAAACCTAACCATGTAGCCCACAATATATAACACACTGCCTCTCCTAGATTAGAGATCCTCTTTCCTGTCTCACATGCTGCTGCTCTTAACTTCCTCAGCCTTGGTAGATGACAGATGTACTAATGTCCTGGGATTTAAAGGTTTATCTAACTATACACTTGCACACATATATACATACATACATATGTAGAATGTCCCAAAAGTCCTATGCTACAAACTTAGCAAAAATGATTTGAAAGTTTAATTATTTACACTTCTTTCACATTTATTTAGTTTTTGAATTTTGAATAACACATTTTTAATTTTCATAAGACAGGCCATCCTGTCATTATGCTTTGCTCATGAGAAAGTCTCTGGAAGACACTTTTTCAAACTCATGGATCAGCAGAGGAGGGCCCCTAGCTTAACCACATTGATCATCTATCTGATCTCTCTCCATTAGACTTCTTGTGGGGGTCACATCAAAATTATCTTGCATGCATCAAAACCTCATTTTTTGGAAGGTCTTGAGGCTGGGATTATGAAAACAATCCTCTCAGTCACTGAGTACAGACTGAGGAAAGTTCAAAAAAGCAGCTAGAATGACATACAGCACAAGATTATGGTTACGCTGAATTTTAATAAGAAACATATCAATATCTTAAATATAGAAAGAATTAGTCTTTCCAATATTGTTCTTGCAAGTTTGTAGAATTTATACTTCTGAGGTTATTAAAACTTAAAACTTCACTAAGACTTTTGGGACGCTCTTTATATGCATCAGTCAAATGAAATAAAATATAAAGCACTTTGCAAATCTTGAAACACTATATAATAGTTGCTGTTGTTATTATAATTAATATTAATACTATTATGTACTTCCCCTCTCTCTATAGAAATGCTGAGTCCAGAGTAAAAATTAAAGTTCATTAGCATTTTCAGATGAGTAAAGCCAACCACGATGAACCCAGTAAAGCAATATCAGTTAAAAAAAAACAAAACTCTTCTTTTCTAGTTAATTACCTTCAGATTGTGACTTTCTCATTGACAGTAGATATAATCAAAGAGATTTTTCAGCCTTGCAAGTACATTCTAAAGTCAAAGATGACAAAGCCTAATCCTAGTTTTTAAAAAAACCTAACAAAAAACAAAAACTCTTCCAAGACCAGCATGCTCCAGGAAAATGTCTTCATAGAAATAATAGTTCACATTGATAGAGTTTTTAGATTTTATTATTAAATAGATTATTACAAAGCATTTTGTATATATGATATCAGTTTATCCTCACAGCTACCCTGTGAGTTGGGTAATCCAGGGATCATTATCCTCACTTTACAGATAAGGAAACCGAGGTTGGGAGATATTAAATGGCTTGCCCAAGGTTTTCTGGACTTCAAGTCTAGCTGTCTAGGCCCCTATATACAGCAAGCTGCCTCTGTAGAGAGGAAATACTCTCTCCTGTCTCATATGCTACTGCTTTTAACCTCCCTCAGCCTTAGCAGATGGCAGGTTTGCCAAAGGTCCTGGGACTTAAAAGGAGTAGAGGAGGGGAAGAGACTAAGAAGGAAGTGGAGGGGGGGAAGGAGAAAAATTGAGTTTGATTCTGTTTTGTATTGTAAGCAGATGCCACTGCTTGTGTTATGTTTTGATGGTATATTTTCCTTCAATGAATATCATCTCTAGATGAACTCAACAGAATATTTTAATTATCATCCCACTGTTAAAATCATCAGTATAGGTGTTAAAGACACACAATCAAATATGTAGCATCACCCTGGTGAAAAGACAACTTTCCACCCTTGGAGAATACCTGCCAGCCCAGCCTTTCTCAGTCTCGAGGTGGGGGGTGGGGACAGAGTGGGAGAAGAGCTATGAGAGTTTTGATCTTAGTAGAGCTATGTCTGTCTCCCATTGATGTTATATCCAACATTTTTTACTTCCAACCTTTGTCCCACATATTTCTTTGAGGGGAAAGAAATGACACTAGCCCATATTTTACTTTTCAAGTTCAGTCCAGTGGTATCCCAACAATCTAATAAGAGCTTACTATGCAGCCACAAAAAAGGTCAGGGTTTCATTCTTGGGCTCAGCTTGGAGTTTCCTAGGTCTTTTTCACTGCGATTGGCAAAGGAGAACAAGAGAAGCATTATGTAACTAATCACCATCAGCTACTCTGGAACTCAACTGAAATCAAGTAAAGTATATAAATACTAACTAAGCATTTGTTCTATTCCAGGTATCGTGATGTGATGGCTGTTGGAGAAGCAAAGATAACAATGTGAGAGTCACTGTCTTAAGCTGCTTATGTTCTACTGGGGTTGGAGACGGGAAGGTGTGCTAGTCAGAGAAATTAAGAGGTTTTTTTTTTTTAGATGAAAAAATGTTAAAGTCTTTCCCATGGTTTTTTATTGCTTGCCGGCCTTGGCATCAGAAATGATATGTAATCATTGTTTCAGCTGATGTTGGCACCCATGGAACCATTAATAACAACTACTAACCCAGGTCAAAGATTGATAGAAGTTCCCAGGGATCAAAGCTGCTATTATTTCACAATCCCTGCCCTCTTACACAGCCAGGGATGGTAAAATTTCGATTAAAATACAATACAGTTGTCTGCTATATTGAAACATCTTATCGGGGATCTGATTGGCAAATAACCCTGGAATCATCAAGGATTTGTCTTTATAACTTTCCCTGGAATTTGGTGTAATAAATTCTGGTTTTAATCTGCATATTCATCATGCTAGTGAGTAATAAACACTATGTTCAATAAGGTAAAAATATTTAATGATCAACATTTAATAGTTCCCAAAACATGTAGGACAGGATTTCATTAATAAGAAATTACAGCATCTATAGATATTTAATAACATGGGTAAGATTCAAAATTTGATTTCTATCTTTTCTTTAATAGATTTTCTTTCTGTCTTCTTGGGATTCCAGTAGATCATACCTCACAATCCATCTTTCCCTTTTAGTGAGTTGGCCAGAGCTATTAACTAGGGTTGAATAACTGGAGCTTTGCCTCAAGGCAAGAAGTTTCAGGCCAGAGAAGACGCTTCCTCCCTATGGTACTCCACTCCCAGATCACGTAGTATGCCTGCCTTTGCTTCGGTACCTAGGCTGTCACTTGTTCGATATCTGTTGCTAAAGTGGCCCTTTCCTAAGAGTAACCTCTTTCCACAGCAGCAACTCATTCTTTTTACCTGGAGCAAATTTAATGTGTATCATGGTGGGGTACATAAAGGACAATGCACTGTAGTCCAAGAGGTTGATGTATAAGCTTCCCATTAACTGGAAGTATGATGTGTAGCCCTATTAGTACCAACAATATTTTCCCTGGTGTACTATTTGGATTTATAACATGACACCCTGGGCAGAAGTGTAGGCTTGGCTTTTGTTTGGTTTGTAAGTTTCCCTGCAACTAAATCTGCCCCTGGCACACAAATTCCTCATTACAGCTCTGATGTTGATCAAAGGAAGGTATGTAACACTGAATTTCTTTTTTCTACTGAATTTCCCTCTTTTTAAAATTTCTTACAATCTGGAGATTGTTATTCCTGTGTGGACTCTAGAATTGTGCCCCACCTTTCTTTTTCTTAGAATTTAATACAGATTTTTCCAAAACTGTATTTCATAGGACACAAGTGTTTGATACAATGTATCGATCAACCAATCAACAATGAGTGTTTATTAAACGTCTATATGTAGAGTACCAGGGATTCAAAGACTAAAATAAAACAGTTGCTGTCACAAACAGCTTACGTTCTAAAGGTATGTTGCGGGGGCAGGGAGGTGGACAGAAGAGTTGATTACATATGTAAATGTATATATAGGTGTATATATAAAAATATAAACACATACATACATACATATATATATAAATGTGTGTGCTTATATACAAAATGAGACGATTTTGAAGGGGAGGGCACTGGAATTTGGGGGTTTCATGTAGAAAGTAACATTTGATCTGGCCACTCTGAGAAAGTGAGTTAGTGATGTTTTCCATTTAAAAACACTGAATACAAATGTGTGCATCAAAAATACTTAGATGGGGAGGCAAACTTTATTCATGGCAATGAGTTAATTTCCTCTTTCTGACACTAAAACTCCCCAGCTGTCCATCAATCATATGGTATTCCATACACGCTGGGTTCCATTAGCATACTTCAAGCCTGAGAGTGTTCAGAAGCAAATGGAAAACATCGTCTTGGTCAATATTTACTAAAGAGGACAAAGCTGCCTAAACCAAAATTTTGGAAGAATCCAAATTTTCCTGACTAAAAACCAACCCTTATTTAGATACTCTATGGGGAGCCTCTTCTCCACTATGCACCCAACAGAAGAACTTTGGGTTTGCCCTAATGTTCCTTTACCCTCTCACAACCCAAGGAAGCAAAGGAAACATGACATAGTGGATATAGTACTGAACTTAGAATCAGGAAAAACTGCGTTCAAATCCTGCTTCAAGATACTTACTAACTGTGTAACCCTGGGCCAGTCCTAATTTCTTCATCTGTAAGATGAGGAAATTGGATATAATAACCTCTAAAATCCCCGTCAGTCTCTAAATTTTTGATCCTATGAATCCTGGCTCCCTTTTGTTAAATGATTTGTGGGGGTTTCCCCCCAACCCCCATGTTTCACATATACTAACAGAGTAAGACAAAACAAATGGGGCATGAGGCCCATTGTGAAATGGCTTAGCTACTAAGAATCTTCTGGGTTTTGTGGTTTTTTTTTTTTCATTTTTTTTCTTAGTCTACTACTGCTTTGGGGGAGTCTGATGTCCTTCTATCATAAGTTATTTCAATGAACTGATCATTAAACGTTTGACAGAACCTTTGTCAGTGTCAAGAATCTTTTGTGGTTAATCTCAGCCAGGCTAAAACAAAAGGCCTCATCAATGGTAGATATATGGCAGCATTACAGAATCCTCTTTCAGGCAATAATTTTTGTCAACCGATGAAAAGAAAAATAGAGGGAGGACTGAAACAAAAGGAAGATGTCTCCAAAGTCCTTTTTGCTATTTTGTGTTGATATCAGACAATGTGATGGACATGTGGTCAATTGCAACCCCTCCCCCCCTTCTTCCATTCATGTTGATGGCATGGGCTAGAATAAAGAGATATTGCCAATCCTAGAGAAAGAGATCCAGGGGGAGGGACTGCATTTCAACAGGCTTTCAATTTCAGGAAGCAGGGGACCTCAACCTGTCAACACACACACACACACACACACACACACACACACACACACACACACTCACACACCCTGACTACTTTGCCTTTGCAAATTTTATTTTCTGTATTTGTCCTCTATCCTTTTGAGCTTGGTGTTTTAGACTATATCAATATTAATACCCATACTGATGTCCCAATGCAAGTGGAAACTGATGTCAAAAATGGGGATCCCTAGATCTCTGAGTGTGATATAGACACTTATGAAATGTGGTGAATTTGGACTGGTTTGTTTGTTGTTGAAGTTGGTGGCCAATTTCCTGGCTTGCCCACTGTGACATTTATAATCCCTTCTGGTGAACCTGAGATGCGTATGTACAGGGTTGGGGAAGCACTATCTGAACATTCTCTGTAGTGCCCATTGAATAACCAAGGGCACTGAGGGCTTTGATTGGCCAGAACTATGGTGGTGTGGCCTCAGGGTAAGAAAAAATGATCAGAAAGTTAAAAATATTTCTACAATTCAGCATGTTTCAATTCAGCAAGCATCTATTATATGCTATAATACTGCTAGGTGATAGGAATGAAAGATAATAGTGAAAATAGTCTGTCCTCTGTCCTTAAAGAGTTTACTTTCTCTAGGGGAAATAAGATATACAATATACACATACGCATACATATGTATACATTTTCCATGACTGAGGGGAATTGCTAGCAACTTGGGGTGGGGGTGAGTGTGGGTAGAGAATCAGGAGAGACTTCCTTAGAACTGAGTGCACTCAGACCTGAGTTCAAATCCGGCCTCAGACACTTGACACTTACTAGCTGTGTGACCTTGGGCAAGTCACTTAACCCCTATTGCCTCACCAAAAAAGCAGAAAAAAAAGAACTGAGCATACTCCATAGGATAGAATCATGCTGTTGATTCAGGACTCCCGGAATTTCAATATTCTAACATCTCAAAAGCAAAAAGAGTTCCATTGTTCCTTTAAGAGCCCAGGGACCAAAACCACCCAACTCTCTCAACCCGATGGACAATCTGAAACCCTACCTGAACTGCCTTCTGCTAACCTGGAATTCTCTGTTGCCCTGTAAAAGGTGCAAATGATTATATAAGATGAAGCCAAGTTCTAAGTCATTGCATTTCTATACTTCCGACATGTTCCCACATCATGGGGCAAAAGGCTGAAACTCTTTTGATAATTCATCTAATTTTTTTCCCTTTTTGCACTAATTTAGAAAGTTGGTACTCAAGCTTAATTGAACTCAGTGAAGCTAAAAATGTCCAGACCTTTTTAATAAGGTACCTTTCAATATTAAACTTTGGGGTCTTCTCTCTTGGCTAGCAGGCACTTAACTTGCATTAGCACTAATGGCAGCTTTGCACACACATTGAGTGGAAAAAATATATATCTCTTTGTCTCTTTGAACTGTGTTCAGAGAAGGAGAAACAACTTTGAAATTGGAGACAAATGGGAAGAGTTATAGATTCATTTAAGATGAGGAAAATTAGCGCCTGGCTTTCCAAAATTTCATGGAACATGCACCTTTAATAACAAAGACAAGAAGAACATTTCTAAATCATCCTTGAATAATGTCCAAATCATCCCTTCATGAAAATGTTTCCCCTCCCGTCCCAGCATGGACATTAAACTCATTTTGTACTTGTTATGTATATAATGATTCCAGACAATACAAGAAGATGCCATGATTTTTCTTATCATTTCTACTTATCTACCAGCAAGCCAATTTATGCAGCTTAAACTGCTGCTAAAGAAGATGTACCCCAAATTGTCTGGGATCATTACAAATAATAGCCCCGATGTCCCCAAGAAGCTTCTTTCTTATCATATTTTCATTAAAACATCTTTTCACCTGCTTTGCTTTGCCCATGTCTGGAACCTACGTTGTAATCAGTCTTATTAACTGGGAACATAAATATGATTTATTATGGCCTGATAATGGAAGCTACGTGGACCAGGAGAAGGGATATATTGTCCTTTGATAAAAATGGTTCTTTTCTCTCCAATGGGGAGCTCTATCATGAGAGCATGCAGAGCGTAGTGAGTGATTATTTCCTCGGGGTGAGTGATGGTAAAGCCCTACAGAAAATCTTCAGGTTGGCCATGACAGCCTCCCAGTGTCCCCAAACCTCACCGAGTTTGACAACCTGCAGACACTTTTGATGAACTGCATTCTTCGGTCAGAGACAGCCTGTCTGGGAGGAGGAAAGCGGACCTTTATCCTATGATCTGCTCTTATTGTCTTGATCTTTTATAAGCAATCTCTAATGCACATGGATATAATATCCTTTCACACAAGTGCCAGACATAATAGAAAGGCTGTTAAAGGACCCTCTCCCCAGTTTGGTAAATGGCCTTAGACCATAATTAAGAAAGGCCATTCAGGAAAGAGATAAGGAGAGGATAATCAAGATGTTTTCATGATTTTTTTTAAAAATTATTTTTAAAGACCGCAATCTAAACTAGGCAGCTTTGATGGGAGTCCAAGGGGAAACTGGGTTTTCCTGAAGTCTTTGCCTAAAAGAAGGGAGCGATTCTAATATGGCACTGGTGTTCTATTTTTATTAAACATGCAAATGACAGCTGGTCTTCTGCCAGAAGTGATTACTGCACTGATATGACTTACAAGAAAATGAGGATCCCACTCAAAATCCCTGTTTGACCATTACTGTAAGAACAAAGAGCTATTAATAAATAGTGCACTTGGACAAATGGGCCCTCAAGTCCAAATCGAGTTCTTCAGTAAGTGCCCCTTTTATCCATTTCCAAGAGCCTAAATATGGCAGAATTGGTTTGTTTTGTTTTGTTTTTTCAATTACCAGATATATTTGTAGGCAAACCTCACAATTATTTGGCCATTGAATCTGCTGCTTATATGACCTTCGGGATGCCCTCCATTTTGGGGTGGTGATGGATAGTTTAATTGGTGGTTCTGTAGATTTGGTTGTGAATGATTTTCCTCTTTCTGAGCTGGAGCCAGCCAGCCAGGAATTGGACGGCTGGCTCAGAGGGGCCAACTCAATTCCCACTAGAAAGGTCAAAAGGACCGTGCCTATGACAAAGTTTTTAATCACTCCCTCCCCCCCAGCAAAATCTGACATTTAATTTTTCATTAACCTTGCAACATCTGGACTCAGGATGTCCCCATGCTAATTGCTAATGGGTTTTACATTACCAATTAGTAAAGGAAAATGCCCGGTGCTGGTGCCAAAGGGTTAATCATTAATTTCCCACCACTGGGGTGGTCAGAGTTCAAAGACCAGTCCCTGAACACAACGGGGTGGGGGGGGGGCACAGAGGGGGAGCTATCATCATTAACAAGAAAAATGTGGCCCATGACCACTGACCTTCAGTCCCTTCTCCTGGCCTCTTACCTTGACATAATTTTGAATGCCTTGAGTACATGTTGAGACATGCATATCTGTATAAATGTTTGTGTGCCAAGAACAAATGGTCAACCTAGATATTTTGAGGGAGTGATGGTCGCAGAATATGAATTAGACAAGGAGAATTCTCCACCTCCTGGCCCCATCTCTGTTCTGCTAGTCTGGGCAATAACTTTCCCATGGGAATAAAGAAATTCACCACTTTTGTGGAAGATGGGTTGTGAGAACCATTTGATCTCCCTCAAGAGAACATCCCTGAAGTTCTGCCAATTCTTGATTATCTGCCCAGATGAGGGACAGGAAGAGAAAAAGTGAATCAAATGCACAGACAATCTCTAAATTTATTTCCCCCCCAATATTTACAACTCAATCAGACCCAACCAAAAATGTTAGCTATTATTTCTAACAAGCATAACGTATTTGTTGTTTGCCATCTGCTTATGGAGTTCCTATGAGTAAAGAAAGGATGAAAAGCTTAACAACATGCAGGAGGAATGGGGGTGGAGAAGGGAGAAGAAGAAAAATAACTGGACAGTCTGCAAATGGGAAAACCATTCACATTAAATCCATCCTATTCCCAAAGAAAATGAAAAGAATGCCTACATAGAATTTACATGTTCGTACTGTAAAGACTCAAAAGGCTCAAAGAAGCAGTGACTGGAAGGAGGGGAAATGATTCTCTGTTTCCTGTCCCAAACTTTAAGTTGCATCGTAGACTATTTTTGTTAAGAATGAGATTTCTTTGAAAACTAGACTGTAGCTAGTTGGAGTGCTTCTGTTCAAGGGGAAACCAGTTTCTGTAGAATGGACCAAAATGGCATAGAAGTAAATACCTTCTAACACCAAATATGTGTTCTTTCATTCAAAGAACCAACTAAGTAGGCAGTGGAGAAAGTGTTGGATGTGGAAAAAGGAAAGTTCTGCCTCAAATACTTCCTTAGCTGTGTGACCTTGACCAAGTTCTTTGTCTCGGTTTTCTCATCTGTAAAATGGGGATGGTTGCAGCACCTGCCTCCAAGGGTTGTTGTGAGGATCTGATGAGATCACATATGTAAAGTGCTTTGTGAACCTTAAATACATAATAACTATTAATAAGGAATCATCACATTTATTTCAGATTATTTTAAAAATCCAACAGAGAAGTGGCATGAAGAATATCTGAGAGATGTAAGTCAAACATTGAAATGTAGTCAAACATTGAGAGTGAGAGCTAAGTGATGAGCAACCCAAGTATTCCATTGGTATCTAGGCAATGCCAAGAAATTGAGAGGAAGACCTTCTATGAAAAACTTCCTGGAGGACAAGGATGAGGACAAGAGTCCCCCAACATGTGAAGGCAGAAAGGGAAGAACAAAGCTGAGAGGACTGCCAAGATAGCAAAGAGGCAGTAAGAGAGCATCTAACCAGCCTTGATGAACTCGGGTCACAAGGACCAGAAAGGCTACATCTTTAGGTACTAAAAGACAAGGCAGATGTGAGGTAATAGAGGATTGGAAAGAGCAAACATCCAAACTTTTTGAAAGGGTAGACAATGGAGTCTGCAAACTAAAAGCCAGTGGGCTAGACTTTGATTCTTAGTAAAATTCTAGACTGGGTTATTGGAGGGATGGTCAATAAACATTGAGAAAAGAAAGCATCGATTACAAAGAGCCAAAGTGGCCACAAGAAGAACAAGTCATGCTAAATTAATCTCATTTCCTTTTTTTTTTTTTGATAAGGTTACTAAATGGGTGGGGCAGGGAGGTGGCACTGTGGATAGGGCACTGGGCTTAGAATCAGGAAGACTCATCTTTCTGAGTTCAAATCCAGCCTTAGATACTTACTAGCTGTGTGACTCTGGACAAGTCATTGAACTCTATTTGCCTCAGTTTCCTCATCTATAAAAGGAGCTGGAGAAGGAAATAGCAAACCACTCTGGTATCTTTGCCAAGGAAACCCCAAACGGGGTCATGAAGAGTCGGATACTACTGAAAATGATTGAACAGCAAACTAAATGGATAGCTTAGGTGGATGCCATATAAAGAGTTGGCCAAGATTCTAGAAGAACATTTGACAAGGCTCTTGTACGATTCTTGTAAAAAAGGTAGAGTGATGTGGGCTAGGTGGAGCGTAGTCAGGTGGAGCAGAAACTTGATGAATGGTCAAACTCTAAGAACAGCCATCAAGGTTGATGTCATCTTAGTGTCTGATGGGGTCCCTGATATTATTTAATTTCTTTTCAATAGCACAGCTGGCATCCTTGTCAAGTTTGAAGGTGACACAACACTATGAGGGAGAGCTGATATTTGGATGACAGTCTGAATCTGAAAAAAATTTTTGACAGGCTAGAACTTGGGCCAAATCCAGTGAGATTAAAATGAACTCTATTAAATATAAACTCTTATATTTGGGTTAAAAAAATCTCCTGCAGGAGTACAAGATGGGTGAGACAAGGCTATTTAGATGACACATTGTCTGAAAGAGATCTGAGGGGTTTAGGTTAATGTGAGTCAACAGTATGACGTGGTAGCTGAGAAATCTATATGTACGTAAGACTGCGTTAAGATCGTTGTAGGATTCTTGTTGATTGAGAGACTTATTGGACCTTAAGCACTATCCAGTTCAAGCCCTCACTTAACAGTTGAGCAACAGAGAGGTAAAGTCAAGCCAAGAAACATTTATTTAGCACTTATTATGTGCCAGGCACTGGGCTAAGTTCTGGTGGTATATATGCAAGAAGAAAGAAAAACTAGAACTTGCCCTCAAGGAGCTTACATGTTAATGGGTAAAGATAAAAGGAAACTGAAAAACAGAAGGTGGGAGAGGAGAGAGAAGGTTTGGGTGCAGGGGTATGATAGAGGAAGTCAGGAGAGGAATGAAGGATTGAACCTAGCTAGACTTGACACTTCCTTAAAATGGCGGCCCCTGGAGGAATTGACAGTCAAAGGAAGGGGTCACAAGAGCAGAGGAATTTTCTAGGGTGAGAAGTGGCTTGCTCAAAGTTATTCAGAGAGAAAGTGGCAGAGCTAGTGTTAAACTGAATTCCTCTATCTCCAGATTTCCCATTTCCCACCATACCACAGTATCCAAGATGTGGTAGATGCTAATCCCTCTGGACTCTGTCCTAGTCAGACCCTTTCAGGAGGTACATTTTATACCATTCTGGATGCTATATGTTAGTCAGGATATTAATAAACTTAAGAGTGTCCAAGGGAAGGCAACAGGGGTGTGGTGATAAACGTTTAACAACCGGCTCTCCGGGGGGAAAAAGACCTATTGTACACAAGACACTGTTTTATGTTCTCCATCAATTTCTTGAACCTAGACAAACAAAAAAAAACAATAAATCAAACCCTGATTGGTAGCATTTGCTGATTTCCAAAGTATAAATGCTCACACTGTAAATTTAATAATCAATTCTGGATTACCAGTACAAGCTTCCTCCATCACACCCCTGGAGAGTAATAAGGATGGTGAAAAGACCTTGAACCCGTGCCTTATGAGAATCAGTTAAAGGGCCCAAGAGACAGTAGAGTGTAGCAGACAGCCAGAGTTGGCTGCGTGCTCATGGACAAATCATTTAACCCCTCAGCACCTCCAGGTGACTCTCTAACTATAAGTTACTGATAGGCTACTGATCTGTATCAGTAGAAGGAATTTCCAACCTGGGATTTCTCTATGCCAATAAAATCATAAGTCTGACCCCAAAAAGAAATTCTGGGCAATGTAGCATATGGGTAGGAATGCTGGTTTTAGAGTGAAAAGACCTAAGTTCAAACCCTGGTTCTGACACATACCAAGTATGTGTCCCAGGACAGGTGACCTAACTTTCCTGAGCCTCAATTTCCTCATCTGGGAAATGGGGATAATTTTGCCTCCTAGGTTTCTTTCACAGAAAGAACTTTAAAAACTTAAATCACCGTGACAATGTGATTTATCATCAACATCATCATGCTTTAGGAATTAAAATCTAATAACATTTTTGCTACCCTAGTAGTTTTCTCCAGTATCCCAGCTTGGGTGTACACTATTCTACCAATCCCTCACCCTTCTTTTCCCTTCAAATGTCATACTCCTGGAGCTTCATCACTGGCAAAGAAAGAGCAGAGCCAGGGTCCAAGGGTCAAGGCTTGGGTACAGAAGAGGAAGAATCTTTCTTCAAGTTAGAGCTGATTGGTTTCCACACCACACACTAAGACAAGGGAAACAAAATACCATCTCCGGGAACAGTCTCCAACTCTGGGAGAGATATTCAAAGGGGCCTTTGTGTTTGGCATCCCACTTCCTTAGTGGCCCATGGCTGAGACATCAGTAGCAGCAGACACCTCTATCTGACATCTGGAAAACAATGTGACATTGTACAAAGAAAGACAGAATAAACCTTTTTGAGGACTCTGAGGCCTAGTTACTCCTTGAGCCTTTAGAGTCCTACAAGATTGCTACCTCTGACATCTCGTGTAATATCCCCTTGCCCTCAAGGAATGGTTCTCAGCTCTATTATAAATCTTCCACACGGTGGATAGAGAACTGGATGTGGAGTCAGGAAGAACTGAGTTGAAATCCTGCCTGAGACACTCAGTAGCTACGTGACTGGGCAAGTCACTTAACCTGTCTCAGCCTTGGACTCCTCATCTGTAAAATGGGGATAATAATGTCACATAACTCACAGGGTGGTTGTGAGGGTCAAATGAGGTAATAAGTAAATCACTTTGCAAACCATCAAGCATCATATAAATGCTAGCTATTATAATATCAATATTAATCTCAGGAATGAAAGACATTGACCTACAAGGGACCTTGATCTAATCCAATCCCTACATCTAATCAGTAAGGAAACTGAATCTCAGAAAGGTGAAACGACATGCCCCAGACCACACAGCAAGTTTATTGCATATCTAAAGCATCTCTTAGTGAGAAGGGATATTGGAGACAGTCAGGACGCAGTATCCACAACGAGAGGCCAACTACCCTCTGCTCTAAGTCCTCCAATGGTGGCCTCCCATGGCAGGTCAGCAGTGTTAACAACTCTATTTGTTAGGTCAGTAGTGTTGCGAAACTTAAATGAGATGATGAATGTAAAGCATTTTGTAAATCTTATAGGGCTTTATAAATGTCCATTACTACTATTACTACTACTACTACTACTACCACCACTACCACTATTACTATTACTACTGCTACTACTACTACTATTACTATTACTACTACCACTACCACTACTGCTACTACTACTACTACCACTACTACCACTACCACTACCGCTACTACTACTACTACTATTATTACTATTATTAGCCTCCAGTTACCAGGCATCCATCTGGTAATGACCTCATTCCACCAGCCTTCTGCTGAACTCTTGCTGAGCTAAAGCAATGTCATAAAGCAATATGGCATATAATTATAATTGTTTTACTACTAGACTCTCCAGAAAAAGGGAGAAAAAAACAAGTATGCATGCACCTTTACGTTTAATCTTCATTATTAACACTTTCATTAATCTAGACAATCAATAAAAAAATTAATCTAGCCCCAATTTGTAACAACTGCCAATTTTGGAATTGCAAATGCTCATGAGCTGAGCTAGATTGAGCTGGCTGCAGGATGGATACTCCTCCCTCACTTACATGAAGACAGAATATACCTTTCTGTAACTTCCACCCATTCTCCCTAGTTCTGCCCATTGGGGTATAAGTAAATAAGTGTTTTACACATGGCAATCCTTTAGCTATTTGATAGTAATGACTATATTTCCTGAAGCCAGTTTTCAAGCCCAGGACTAGAACTCAGGTGTCCTTAACTCCTAGTTCATTGATTATTTCAAAATTCCTAGATTTAATAATCAGTTTTATGTTTAAATGTTCTTGCTCCCCCCAGACCCAACCACACCTCTTGTAGAATGCAGGCTTTTTGAAGGCAAGGCCTCTTTAGATTTTTCTCTTTGTATCCTTAGTGTCTATCAGGGTGCCTTGCACATAGTAGGAACTTACAAATGCTTGTTGAAATCAAAACTGGACAGCCTGTGGAAAGATGGTCACTCTAACAAACTGTTCATATGGATTTGAATTGGTTTAACCATTCTGGAAAATCAATTTGGAATTTTCTGCTGTCAATCATATGTCTACCCTGTTCCATTAATCTACCTTTCTATTTCTTAGCCAGTACCAGATAGTTCTAATAATTACTACCTTATAATATAGTTTATGATCTGGTACTGCTAAACTTCTTTCCTTTATATTTTTTTCATTAGTTCCTTTGATATTCTTGACTTTTTGTTCTTAAAAATGAATTTTATTATTTTTTCTAATTCAGTAAAATAACTTTTAGTAATTTAATTGACATTGAATATATAAATTAGGTAAAATTGTCATTTTATTATATTGACCCTTCTTACCCATGAACAATTAATATTTCCCCAACTATTTAAATCTGATTTTATTTGTATAAAAAAGTTTTTTTTATAATTGTTTATATAGTTCCTGGGTTTGTATGGCAGGTATATTCCCAGTTATTTTATACTGTCTAGAGTTATTTTAAGTGAAGTTTTTCTTACTATCTCTTCCTGCAGGGTTTTGTTTGTGATAAATAAGAATTCTGATGATTTATGCAGATTTGAATTATGTAAGAAAATTGACTTAATGGTTCATACCCTTTGACCTGTTACTAGGAATGTACCCCAAGGATGCCAGTGGCAGAAAGGAAGGTCCCATATAAAAATATTCAAGGAAGAACTTTTTGTGTTAGCAAAAAAGAAAAAAGAAAAGAAAAGAGAAGAGAAGAGAAGAGGAGAGAGGAGAAGAGAAGGGAAGAAAAGAAAACAAAGTGCCCACCAATTGGAAAATAACTAAAGAAAATTGTGGTACATGAATGTAAGGGAATATTTCTGTGCCATAAGAAATTTTGCATCAGATTAAAAGCTGGTCTCAAAGTCAGGAAGATTGGGTTTAAGTCCTAGGATCATTGATTTAGATCTGGAATTAACCTTAGAGAAATCTAATCCAACCCCCTCATTTTATAGATGAGGGGACCAAGATCTAGAGAGGTCCATGCTATCAGCTTGTGTCAGAAGTTAAAGCCTAGGTCTTCCTGCCTCCATGAAGGGACCTCAGACGGTTGCTCTAATCCAGCCCTTACTTTTAATTGAAACTACACTTCATCTCAGAAAGGTGACATGCCCTGACCACACAACAAGTTTGTCCCATATCTATAGCACCTCTGAGTTGGAAAGGCTATGAGAGCCTTCTTGACTCTGACCCCTACTGGCTTTGTGATCATAGATGAGTCACTTAAACTCTGTTTGCCCAAGAAAACTCTCTCCTATTAGATGCTGCAGTAACTCTGATCTCCATTAGCAACAAGAGCTTCCTCCCTGGCTGTTCCCTACTCTAATGAAATCATAGGTCCAATCCAAAAAAATTTAAAAAATTATGGATGAGGCTTTCAGAGACGCATCGGAAGACTTATACGTGATGTCAAGTAGAAAAAACCAGAAGCAAAAGAATAATGTACACGATACTACAACAATAAAACAACTTTAAAAAGCAGTTAACTATGTTGAATTATAATAAATCCTTTCAGTCTTAAGGAACTGATAAAGAAATTCATCTTTCTCTTCTCAACAGAGAGGTGGGAACTACAGATATGATGTAGGGTATGCATATCAGATGCTGTAGCTGTAGCCATTGGTTTTGCTTGAATTCTATTTGTTGTTACAGAAAAAAAAAGTGGGAGGGGGGTAATGAGGACAGGAGAAAGGAAGGAGGAAAAAGTCAAGAAGAAATAACTGTGTAGGAAAAAAGGGTAATAATACAATTTAAAAGAAAATAAAAAGAAATGTGCACTGGATTGAAGAAGGCGTATATATCCAAGAAAGTATATTATAAAGAATTGTTGGATTCAGGGTCCATAGCACCATCTAATTGATCATCAAAAGGAGAAACATTTCCCCAAATGAAACTACAGAGGGATTTCAGAAAGCATAAAAAGCAATAAACAAGGAAGAAATTGCTTTGATTTGCCACCTCGTGCTACCTTTTTCCTAGAGATTTCATGGGGTATTCATCGTGATGTATAGTTGCAGTATGAGAAGCAGTGTGCGGGAGTGTATAAAAAGCTTACTGCAGTGTCGTGAAGACCAGGATTCAAATCCTGCCCAGCTGGGCCATAAGGCAATTCATTTAACCTCTCTGAGACTCAGGCCACTGTCTAAGATTTATCTGGCAACATCACACATTATTGATGGACGGTCATAGACCCTAAAAGTCCCTTCAAGGTCCATCTTTTTTTTTTTTTTATTTTGCAGATGAGGAAACTGAGTCCCAGGAAGAAATAACTCATTCAAGGCCACCCAGGTGGTAAGTAGTAAGGCTAGGATTAGAATACCAGTCCTCCAACTCTAAATGAAGTTCTCTTTCCATAACACCAATTTACGCATGTGCCATCATACTCCTATTAGAATGTAAGCTCCTTGAGGGCACGAACGATGATATGTTTTCATCTTTGTATTCCTAGTTTCTAGGACAGATTTAGAGCATAGTGGGTACCTAATGAATGTTTATTGTTGAAGTGATGTGTTAGCCAATGCCTCATGGTTATAAGACATTGGTTACCCTAGGTTCTCAAAGGCTATGCCAAGAAACCTTCCAAGATTCTATCAAGCTGGAAAAACTTAAATTTGGGCCTGGTGAGGTACCATATGTCTGTTGTTGAAGGACCAAAGTAAGCCCCTTGAGGACAAGCACTGTCTCATTTTTGTCTTTGTCTGCCCAGTGCCTAGCACAGTGCCCACACCCCACACTCACCTCCATCTCACAGAGTCCCTTCCTTTCTTTAAGATGCAGTTCAAGTGCCATTTTCTGCAAGAATTTTTTCCTGATGCCTCCAACTTCTTGAACCTTCAAACTACCTTGTGTTTAACTACTGTGTATTTGATTTTTTAATACGCTATATAATTACGCTGTACATGTTAATATATAGTTGTGGACGTCTTCATTAGAATGAAGCTCTTTGAGAGTAGGAATTGCTTCAGTCTGTGCAGTCATGTACCCTAGTGATTGAGATAAATTAGGGAAAATAATAGCACCTGCTTTCCAGGGTTGTCATCAGGATCAAATGAGATAATATTTGTAAAGCATTTAGAATAGTGCCTGGCACATAGTCAGTGCTATATAAATGTTAGTTATTATTATTATTACTATTATTATTAAAAGCTAGTATTTATAAATAACAAACAAATATAAACAATAATAAACATTTTTTATTTTCTTTAAAGTTGTATTACCACTCTTTTTGCCTACACAGTTATTTCTTCTTGACTTTTTCCTCTCTCCTTTTCCCTGTTCTCATTAATTCCCCCTATTTATAAATAAATTAATATACTTATCACAATAAATAATATATTATAATAATATAATATTACGTAACATATGATGTTATATATACAAAAATAAATACATATACATAAGAAATAAAAATGTATTTTAAGGTTTGCAAAGAACTTTACAAATATTATCTAATTTGATCCTTATGACAACCGCGATAGGTATGCACAATTATTATCCTCATTTTACAGATGAGGAAACTGAGGCTGAAAGAGGTTACATGGTATACTACTAATAATAATAATAATAACAATAACAATAATAATAATAATAGCTAGCATTTATAAAGTACTTTAAGGTTTACAAAGAAATATCTTATTTTACCCTCACAACTATGGTAGGTAGGGTGTTATTATCTCCATTTTACAAATAAGGAAACTGAGGCTGAGAGGTTAAGTGACTTGCCCAGAGTCATACCACTAGTATCTATGGCTCAATATGAACTTCGGTCTTCCTGACTCCAGGTCCGGCACTTCATCCATTGTGCTACTTAGTTGTCATAAAACAATTGTAAGGAAGACAGGGAGACAACGGATATCCCTGAAAACAGGATCGAACCCCCCCCCCAAATTCTAGCTGAAAGCATAACATCCTAAAATGTCTCAGTTGATCTGTTAACCAGGATGAAACCAGGGGAAGCGTCTCAGATAGTCTTTTCCTGGTATTTCAACAGAAACAAAACTGTTACATGAATTAACAATCCTACAACATTTAATGGATTCAGGACACATGCACAACCCCAATGCCAATGTTGACTCCTAAGCCTTCTTCCCAATGACCATAGAGCTTGAAGGCACCCCAACAGTCAACCTCTTCATTTACAATTGTGAAACTGAGGGCCAAATAGGTTATGTGACTTATCCAAGATCACTAAGTAGTAAGTAGCAGACCTAGATTTGGAATCATAGAATCATAGATGCAGAACATAGAGAACCTTTGAGGTCAAGGAATCCAACCCACCCTGGAGAAACCTCCTCTCTAAGGTCCTGCTCTCTTGATTAGTGTCTCCCTCTCCTGCATTACTAATTCAGGAAGGGTCTCAACCATGCTTCACCTCACTCATGCCTCAATATAACCACTTCTCTACTCATTCTTCATACAACTCCTCCTCACCAGCTGCCTTATCATTGGAACAGGGCCTCTTTTTCCCTCCTCCTCCTTTTCCAGCTCCTCTATGTGTGTTGTCTTTTGCTGTTCATCTATCCATCCAACCATCCATCTATCTATCTATCTATTTACCTTTCTATCTATCCATCATCCATCTACCTATTTATTTATCCATTTATGTATGTATGTATGTATCCATCTATCTACCTGTCTATCCACCCATCCATTCATTCATCTACCTATCTATCCATCCATCCATCCATCTATCTACCTGTCTATTTATCCATCCATCCATCTATCTACCTATCTATTTATTTATCCATCTATGTATCTATGTATCTATGTATCTATCTATGTATCTATGTATCTATCTATCTATGTATCTATCTATCTATCTATCTATCTATCTATCTATCTATCTATCTATCT